>NC_073345.2:9795000-10095000 GCF_027580225.2 Misgurnus anguillicaudatus
ACAACAGAAGAGCAGGATAAAAGAAAGCTTTGGAATAAAGGATTTTGAAGCACAGTTCATTCATATTAGGATAAAGCGTTTTTGGAGGAGGAGGAGCAGGCATTTCATTTGAGGCAATGGTATGACAGCAACCAGCCTTGGTCACCTTCAAAAAAAAGGCAGTTTTATTTTTCCAAAGACTTCCAGTACTCTGGATTTTCTTAGTGCAGTAGCACTTTCGATTTGCTTTGCCGTTCCCCAACCTTCACAACACCCCCCTCCCCATTTAATTTAGTTTTTCTCACTAGTCATTGCTTATAAGCGTGCATGCATGCTGTCTGGATGTTGCAAAGCTTGTGCATACATTAAAGACGGCTTTGTCTTAACATTTCGTCATTAAATCCAAAAACATTTTTGCCTGTCGTCCAAAATGTGCTGGGATTTGACCACTGTTGAACCCCCATGTAAATTTCTAAACTTGCCGTGTGAGTTGTTTGGGGAAAGTGTGTCTATTTTGTGCTATACATTAGTTTTTCCTATTTTTAATTATTTGCGAAGCATATCATAGTCTGGTATCCTTTTTACCCTATACACACTGAAAAACAAATACCGCTCCAATGATCAATTTATAAAAGCAATAATAGATAAACACAGAAGCTCTTTATTTAGCTGTGATTCTAACTTGTTACCTCCCTCTTTTTGATTTTGCTGGTATTCAAAGGTTTGGATTGGAGGAGGGGCTCACTGTGTCCCGATCCTTGGAGCCGGATCATTGGATCAGTTCAGGATCAGGATTAGGATTAGGATAAGGATGGATACATACATGGAGCGGGATCAAATTACCGGGAGCGGGAACCGTAGGAGAGGATCCCAACCCCAGCTCCACATCCCCTCACCAAACCGCAATTAATGGAGTTAAACACAGGAAAGGATACCTGATTTTTTTAAATTGGCTTTTCTAAAACCAAATTCAATTTTTCGTGGAGACCCAATGATGCGCAGAAAGGATCCAGGCACTTTTGTTTTGTGAGATGAGTTTTTTTGTTTTGTTGGTGTAATAAGGAGCAGAGCAAGGAACCAGAAGGCTGGATCAGTTGCTTTGGATGGAATCCACATGAGGAGCGTGGTAAATAGAGGGTAATTAGTGGGTGGGTGGGTAATTGGCACATTTTGAGTGGGATATTGTAGTTTATTTAGGGTTTCAAAAAATACTACTTTAACATTTGTTGGTATTTGTTGTGTTGGCAGTGGTGTTGCCCCTACAATTGGCTACATCCTATTTCTAGCTTGTAGCGTTATTTCTCTTTCACCCTTCTTTAAATAAAGATTAAATGTCCATTTGACATGCGTGTTGTTTTCATTGCATCAATTTTATTTAATCTGTTGACACTTTGCTGTTTTGGTTTACAGTAATATAAAACATAGTGGACCACAGTGTTAAAATACATATCAATGAAAACGTTGGTCTGATTATGCAAATTAAGCCCCCAATATTCTTCCAACAAATATCAGTTTCATTCTTCGCTAGAGGGCAATACGAACTTCAAAAAGGGTGAGCAACAGTATACTGTTTTCGAACATTTCAACACCCCCTTGTTTCTGGAGGCAAGGTTAGATGGAATATGTAAATCGTCGCTTTCCAAAGAGTCTCCAATAACAGACGTAAGAGCAGTATACCAAGCACTGAAATTCGGACAGATGTCAAAGAAACGGTTCATCCCAAAATGAAAATTAGCCCATGTTTTACTCTCCCTCAAGCCATCTTGAGTGTTTGACTTTTAGCCAAACTCAGTTGGAGTTATCTTAAATAATATCCTGGCTCTTTTCGGCTTCATAATGGCATTGGATAGTGCCCCATATATAATGCTCCAAAAAAGTGGATCCATCTCTCAAAAACGAATCTATACAGTTAATAAATCTGAAGAGAAGCAACGTGTTTTGTTAGGAAAACGTATTTAAATTGTGATCCTAGACTCCTGGCAACAGCCATACTCGCATTAAGGAGTGATATTTTTAGTAATGTAAATCAAATTAAGTTTATTATTGGTTTTCCAACATCTAGAGAGCAATGTTGATTTGCAAAAATTCCAGGAATTTTCAAGGCTGGAAACTTTCCATGGGAATTAACAGGAATTTATGGGAATTTGAAAGAAATGCAGAGTTGCCTATAACATGGAACATATAAATGTAGTTAAAAAATCTTGCAGCATATTTTGTTTTAAACAATAAGATTCAATGCAATCTCAGTTGAATTTCTACCCTGCACATTCTTCAGTCACATGCACACTGCTTACTGAAGGGCCAGGCTACACCCCCTTCTTTCATAACATGCACAGGAAATAATGTCAAAATGTCCATCTTTGCACGTATTCATGTAAATTACATAAATTTATTTAAAACCTTTTGTTCTGTGTGTTCATATTAGACTGATTTCTGAAGGGTTTTTGATTTTAAAAAATCCAGACTTAAGACATAAGTATCAGGATTCTTCAAAATTTGTATTACCCTGCATTCATGTCTGCTTATGACCAAACAAAATGTTTATTTGTGTTTGTATATGATATAGTTTTTTATATAAATGTCCATACATTTCCATTAAGTTTTCATGTTGGAATATTTCCAGAATTCCCCATATTAAGTTCCCTTGGAAAGTTTCATTAGGGGCCAAGCACCGAAGGTGCTGAGGCACCTATTGGAATTGTCAGTATTATTATTCTTCATCCCCAATGGGAGTCTATGACAGCCCTATGAACCGTACGTAGGAAAATGATGAAATTTGGCACCATTGTAGTGGTGGTCATAAATAGTCATGTGACCAAAAATGGGGTCTTCAGCACTAACTCTATAGTGCCACCAACAGCTCAAAAATTCATGTTCAAATGGTTATAACTGGTGATCCATTTGATCTATGAAAATTCTACTTAGTACACGTGATTGCTCTCCTCATGCTTATTGTTTTTAATGCCGTACAGTAAAACTACACCCATTACAGTAGCGGCCATTTTGAAATGGACAGTATTTCATGTACGTAAATTCCCATGCATTTCCATTGTTTCCAATTTGGAATATTTCCAGAATTCCCCATATTAAGTTCCCATGGAAAATGTTGTTTATGTTTGTATATGATATAGTTTATATAAATGTTCATAAATTCCCATACATTTCTATTAAGTTTCCAATTTGGAATATTTCCAGAATTCCCCATATTAAGTTCCCTTGGAAAGTTTTGTGTTTGTATATGATATAGTTTATATAAATGTCCATACATTTCCATTAAGTTTCCAATTTGGAATATTTCCAGAATTCCCCATATTAAGTTCCCTTGGAAAGTTTCATTTATGTTTGTATATGATATAGTTTATATAAATGTCCGTAAATTCCCATACATTTCCATTAAGTTTCCAATTTGGAATATTTCCAGAATTCCCCATGTTAAGTTCCCTTGGAAAGCTTTGTTTATGTTTGTATATGATATAGTTTATATAAATGTCCATAAATTCCAATACATTTCTTTTAAGTTTCCAATTTGGAATATTTCCAAAATTCCGCTTATTAAGTTCCCATGGAAAGTTTCCAGAAATTTAACAGACACTTTCTGCGCCTTTGCAACCCTAACTCTGTGTAATGCCAATATAGACCTAGTAAAGTTAAATAAGCAATCCGTTGGAAATCTTGAAACCTGACAGGTGAATTGGTCACTAACTACACTACACTAACTAACTGCCGCATAGCATGTGAATGTTCACTTTATAAACTCGCACAAGAGTACATGAATATTTGTGTAATCTGGTTCACGACAGTCTTCTAAATATTTTAGGCAGTAAACAAGACGTTAGCATCCACTAAATAATAAAAGGTCAGATCTTTCATTGGGTGTGCCACACTAATTAAATAATATATCAACCAAAGAATTGGTCTCTGGACCTGAGAGTACAAGTCTAGTAGCAGCACACAGGCCCAAAGGCCCCGGTTCATTGTGGGATGAAATAAAATGCGGGCAGTGGGAAGCTAGTGGAAAACGCTGCCATAAGCGGGGTGAGTCTCGGAGGCAGCCAATCAGAGAGGCGGTGCAGTGCGGTGGGCGGGGCACGCCGGGTTTTCGTGACGCGCAGTTGGATGTGAGTTACGAGCGCAGCCGCATGGGTAGAGTTACGATTTAAATAGTGGTTAGAGAAGTCAAGCGTGAAGCACAGCGGCTCAAGAAAAGCCTCAACCAAACAGTGACCCGGTGTAAAAACACCACGAGAGGTGAGCACTTCATTTCCTATGCATGCATCCGAAGAGTTCACCTTGTAGTTGATGGGGAAAAAATAACGCATGGAAATATATAAGTTCAGTACTGAGTGCCGTGTTTAAATGAAGCATCATCGACACGCGACATTTTTATTTACTTCGCATTATGTACGTGTATCGTCATTGGTGTTAAAACACGTGTTTGCAAACGGAAAACGCTTCGTTAAATTGTTTTAAATGTGGAGTAATTAGGGCGGTGGCGTGACATTAAAGTTAAAAGCGCTCGCCGTTCGGAGAGATGGGCTGTTATGTAATTGTGCCAATGATGAGAGAGCATTGAGATCAGATGCTGAGGACATCATCACCGACACCAACCACAGGCTGTTTTATGTTGACATGGTAGCAGCACTGACTTAAGTGAAAGTTAGTAAAATGGCCACAGTCTGCAACAAACTCCGTATGTGATGTAAAGTTATATCACCCTTCTGTGATTCCCTTTCAATGACCTTATCAAAGACAGACACCTGTGATGTGTAAATTATTAATTGTCCTTTGCAGCATTATTTACACTCACTCATACCCACCACTGAAATGTAATCTTTAATCTTTTTACTCGCGCAATTTCACAGTTTTCTTAACTTTTCTATTATTATTTTAATGTGTGTTATATATTATACACTTCTACGATTTTTTACAGCCCTAGTGAATAGATCATAGCTGTTCTCCCGGCCTGGTTAAGCTGATGTAGCAGGCTGGTTTTAGAGGGGTTTGCACACTTTTTTTGCTGGCAGACCAGCTAACCCACCTGCTTGACCAGGCAGGAAGAACAGCTTTGCCAAACTGGAAGCAGTATTTGAATTGAGGGGGGGCTGGGGTGGTCCCAGACCTCCTATAAGCATTGGGGGACCCCCCATCCATAAGTTTCCAGCATCAAAAGTGGGCACGTCTTCCAGTTCGAAGTAAACGAGCGGGACGCATAACGCGACGCATAGCGGGACGTGACACTCATTCATTCATTCATTAGTTGACAGTCATTAAAGGAATAGCAATCCGAGCTTGCTAACGTTTTAACGTATGGGAACACATCCTCAACGAAATAAAAAAGGGTGAAATAACTGTACCCTCAGCAGTAGATGGTTGGGTACGGGTTATCCTGTGTTGGCTTCTTATCCATGAAGTGAAACGAGCTCACAAACAAGTGTTTGGTGGTGTTTTTAAGTTTAAGTTCTTCAGCCGTATTCTTTTTGATTCTTCGACCGTCTCTTGGGAGGTGATGGAAACTCTACAGTCGTTGGCAGGAACACTCCGATTTAGTTTTGGGTCATTAAAATTAAAATACTACATGAATTTAAAATTCTCGTGCTGCGCCACCACAAAGCGATAGTGTCCATTATTTGTCCCAATTTAACAATAAACTAATCCAAAAGATTTCAGTCTGAAATAAATGTAAACTATCATGCTGTTTTTTGAAGGAATTGACAAACAAGTCAATAGCTTCATTTCCATTACCCTTCAAATTGAGCAAACGTTATTTTTACCCACGTAATTTTGCAAAAACTCATATATTGCAAAAAACTTCTTACAATCGCATGAGGTGATTATTTAGGCAGTTCGAAAAAGGTGGAAACAGTTTATTTGCATTTTCAGGTCAACTGATGTATGCAAGTCTCACAAGGATTATTTGAAGATGACGCGGTATGTACTTACACATCTCAGAAACACCTCATAAGTGTTTGCTTCCAAGTATAAGAGGCTTTCCTTGCTAATAATGTTTGGATAACACTCCTACATCTCCTTTGATTCAAAGTAACGTACTGTTAGCTCTGAGAAACGCCTCATACGTTGCCGCTCCCAAGTATAGAGGGTATGCACATGACGTCACCGTCGGCAAGAGGGACTGCGGTTACGCCCACTGAGTGGCAAAAGACAGAGCGGCAGCATTTGAGTACAGTGTGAAATCAGCGAAAACGCGTCGAAATGGGAAACAGCTGTTGTGCGAGACTGTACTAACAGCTTAACAAGAATTCTGAGCTATTGTTTTACAGACTGCCAAAAACACAGAAAGGAGAAGTAAATAGATTGTTTATTCCAACGTCCACAGACCACAGGTGGGTTGATAAGTTGCTAGGGTCACTATCAAGCAGAGGTTTTACTTTCACCTTAAACGTTTTTTTTTCAAGTATTTATATTTTATCTGTTTGTTTTCTTTGGAAAACATACATTCCAAAGCATATTATCATAATTTTTACTCAAATACATTTCATAATGCATTTTTGTTTTACATTTAATATTTAAGTACATTAACGTACTTTTACTCAAGTAAAAATACACATTTTTTTATGTAATTAGGTATTAAATAAATTTTAATATGCAATAATAAAGAATACACAGTAAGATTCTATTCTTTAGAATGTAGTGAAGTACATTTTTTCCCAAGACAAACACCCTAAAAGCACAGATGCTTGTAAAATGTAACTAACATAAGTATTGTCCACATCTGCTATCAAGTCCAACTAAATTCAATTTAAGCTGATAATAGTCACCTGCTATGAAAAGCATTTTGTTGAAAGTTTGCCACTCAACAGTGCGTGTTCCGGCGTGGTCACATGGAAAAGTGACGTCAATGCATACCCTCTATAAAAGGCTTTCTTGGCATTAATGTTGGATAACACTCCTACGTATCTTCAAATAAAATAATGTCTTAAAATAACAAACTTCTATCGACGTGATGTTTGTAATGACTTATTGTGAGAGGAAATTGGTTTTAATCGAATATCATGGCTTGGTGGAATTTTGTTAGCTAGGGGACCCCAATTTTTTAGTTGGTTATAATTTTTCTTTGACAACAATACAACGCAAATGTTATTAGTGCTATAAAACAAAATACATCTATCTTCTAAACATTTTTAGTCCGTATGTTTTTATTGTTGTTGTGTGATGATTTTTGTTATTTTCAAGGATAAAAGACACTTGTTTTATACGCATTCGTAATCTAACTATGAGTTTGGGAGCATTAACGTTTGATTTTAATCATTTATTTCACATCGATTTAAATCTTTGACATGACCATAGTACTCTGTTAATATTCAAGAAAGCAGGGTTATATTTTCACAGAGCAGGATGATTTTATGTAGAATGTAAAGGGTTTTCACAGTCATGGTCACACACAGCTTGAACACCTTTGCTTAGTTTTAAATCTGTAATGTAAACCGCGTAAGGATATGATTTGTACTCCTTGTCATACATCCTTATTACTGGTTAAATTTCATCAAGCCTTTCCCTCTCCTGGGCTGAACAAAGAGTCTTAAAGAGAGCGAGAGGGAGATAATTGAGGTGGCCTCCTTTTTGTCAAATCATGACTGCACGTTTCCTTTTTGCACCAGTTCCTTAATAAGCTAATTGGAAAGGTAGATGACTGCGTAAACTCAGACAGGTCCAACACAGCAGACTTAACTGTGTTTGCTTAAAGAACTCTCTAGTCTTGTTAAAAAATCCAGTGGCTTTATTGCGAGTCGAGGCTTGCGCACACACACACACACACACACACACGCACATATATATATAAAACCACTGCAAATATTAAAATTTTTCCACAGATCATTTTAAATCAGGAAATACAGGAAAGTGTATTTTCGCAAAACTGCAATGTAAAACCATGTATTTGCATTTTCAGGTCACCTGATGCAAGTAAATTATCATACACCTTCATAATAATAATTATTTGAAGATGATGCGATATGTACTAAAACCTCCCCAAAACACCTCAATACTCTTTTAAATAATTAAATTAAAACTAAATTAAATAATCGTGTCATCGCGATTGTTTGACCTCATCGCGATGATTTCAGATCACCGCAATGATTGCACATCTCTTTAAAAAACACAAGGGGGAGCTGCAGCGCCTGTATAAATTAGACCGTATCATATGGCACTCCTTAACTGACAGTGCAACATGATACATTGTAAAGCCATTCAATACATGTGTATTAATTGTACTAAAATGACCTTAGTATAGTTGGCTACTATTTAAGGCCTGTTCTGGTAGTCAGTTTATTTTGATTGCATTTTTATTTTCGGTTATTTTTCAGACACTTTCTTATAAAGAATTTTCAGTTTTTGAAATATATGAAGAGTTTCGTTGCAAAACGAGATAAATAGATAAAATTTTAACATTTTTGTCAAAACATGTTTATTATTACGTTATCATGTTATTATTTTGTTTTATGGTGCTACTTAGCTGTATTTTTTAAGTTCTGAAGGTTTAAATCAAAACAAACAAACTGCAGTTGCGTTGAAATTAATTGGAATGCACAACCAAAAAACAAGATTTCTGAACAATTAAAAAAACGGTGGTTATCTCGTTTTGCAACGAAACTCTTCATATATTTGTGTGAAAAACAAAAAAGTATGAGAATTAAATGGCAAAGCAATAAAACACAGGCAATTAATCATCATAATCGTCACAATTTATTAAACAATTAACCGTCAGCCAAATTTCTTAATCGTGACAGCCCTAGGGTGGGTTGCACCAACAAGGATTAGGCCTAAATCTGGTTTAAATCAAAGCTTATTTAATAATTCCGTTGCACCAAACTTTAAACCTGTTTAAAAATAAACAGGTTTAAATTTAAACTGTCATTTTGATCCAGGTTTAAATCTTACAGAAAATCTAGATTATCTTTAATCCTGTTGCTCCATTACTTTAAACTCCGTTTTAAATCTCAGTGAGGGATTAACTTTAAACTTGCATATGAGGAGGTTTAAATATTTTTTTTACAATTAAATGTCTGGCTAAATGATTAGAAACACATACCGCGAGCATGGTGGCGCTATTTAAAGATGCGTTTATTATAACATCTCAACAAAGTGAGTTTGGCAGCTCAAAAAGATTATTAACAGCACCGGTGACAGCTACCGATGCTCGTATGTGCTTCTCCTCTGTCAGGCGCGCTCCAGTCAGACGAAGGACAGTGAATGAACGGACACACGGTGGCGCTTCATGACAAATGCGTCGACACATCTTGTTCATTATAGCACAATATCTGAGCTTTGCGATATTTCCTGTCACAATATTTCCTGGTCTGTTAATTTTTTTAAAAGATTGTCAAATGTTTTTATTTGAATCAGGCCTTTAGATTAGCCTACCGGTGTATGTAGGTGATTTATAATACAAGAATTACATTACCTTTGCTTGCATAAACTGTTTATTTCCTTTTTGAATGACAACGTCAACATTGTTGCTGTTTAATTACACCGGAAAATTCAACATGGCGGACAAAATAAATCGCAGATGAAGGATTTAGTACAGTTTAAAGGTTTAATCTAAGATTTGTTAATCTGTGTTTAAATTTAAGTGGTGCAACACAACTCGAATTAAAATTAAACTGGGATCAACAAGCCCTAGATTAGCTCTAAACTCTGCTTAATTTAATCCTTGTTGGTGCAACCCACCCCTAGTGTCTGTTTAAGGGGCTTTCCTTGGCATTAATGTTTGGATAATACTCTTACATCTCCTTAGGTTAAAAATAATGCCTAGTGTGGTGGATGTGGATGATTAGTAAACCTACCAACATCAGTCAACATCATGTTTTGAATGACTTATCGCGAGAGGAAAAACTACCTTTCAGTCGCATTTCATTGGTTAATGGAAACGCTGTCATTCCGCAAAACTCTTTTGTCAACGTTGAGAAAAAACTCTAAAATTTTGCGCAAATCTGTAATGGAAACACACCTACAGGCCACATGTTGGCAGTCAGGTTTCAAAGGTTTCTCTGCTTATATCCACAGCTATCATGACTGACAGGAAGGCAGTAATAAAGAATGCTGATATGTCTGAAGACATGCAGCAGGATGCAGTGGATTGTGCCACACAGGCTATGGAGAAGTACAACATTGAGAAAGACATTGCTGCTTACATCAAGAAGGTAAGCCACAAAATATTTCTGATTGTAAACACCTAATTTAAAAAGTTATTTTAGTTCTTACACTGTCAAAAATAGTCCTTAGTTGTCACTGGGACCGTTTTTAAAGGGTACTCTCCCAATGTGTCATTTAGGGACAGATACAGTCATGTGAAAAAATTAGGACACCCCATTACATTTTCTGTTCTTTATTAAGAAGTGTTTACATGTCACTGGTTTTCATCTTGCTTTTATTTTTGTCTGGAAAAGAAAGTGATTTAATTGCAGGTAAACAACAAAAACTGACCTAGTTTTACTCATTAAAACAAAAGATAACAAAAATGTGGATTCTACCGGAGGAAAAAGTTAGGACATCCCAAAAATTATTCCCACTTAAATTGGCTAAAATCACTCACAGGTGTATCATAACAGGTACACATGATTAGAACATTGATACGAGGAGGCTTATTTAAATCTAATACATTTGGTTTGGTGTGCTCTTGGCTGTTGAAGTGAGAGTTGACACCATATTGAGATCAAAAGAGCTATCCGAGGCCTTCAGACAGAAGATTGTAGAAGCTTATGAGTCTTTAAAGGGATTTAAAAAGATCTCCAAAGATTTTGAAATCGACCATTCCACTGTTCGGAAAATAGTCTACAAGTGGAAGACATTCAAAGCAACTGTCAACATGCCTGGCCGTCCAAGCAAGTTCACCCCGACGCAGACTGCAAGATACTAAAAGAGGTCACCAAAAACCCTAAAATTTCATCACAGGACCTACAGCAGGCTCCTGCTTCTGTTAGTGTGAAAGTGTATGCCTCTACAATTTAGAAAGAGACTACACAAGCTTAACTTTCATTGGAAGTGTGCAAGGAGGAAACCCCTGCTCCCTAAGAAAAACATAAAGGCCAGACTGAAGTTTGCTAGAGAGAATGTAGACAAAGACCATGACTTCTGGAATAATGTTCTTTGGACGGATGATTCTAAAATTGAATTATTTGGACACCACAACAGAGGACATGTTTGACATAAACCATAAACCAAATACAGCATTCCAGGAAAGGAACCTCATACCAACTGAAAAACATGGAGGTGGAAATGTCCTAGTTTGGGGGTGTTTTGTTGCAGCAGGACCTGGCCATCTCACCATCATGAATTCTTCTGTGTATCAGTGGGTGCTTGAGGAACATGTGAGACCATCTGTAAAAAAATTAAGCTGAAGCGGAACTGGATCCTGCCATAGGACAATGACCCAAAACATACTAGTAAATCCACCAAGAACTGACTTAAAACAAAAAGGAGAGTACTGGAATGGCCGAGTTAAAGCCCAGATCTGAATCTCATTGAGATGCTGTGGGCTGACTTGATACGGACTGTACATGCAAGAAACCCATCAAATATCTCACAGCTAAACGAATTTTGCATGAGGAGTGGGGCAAACTTTCTTCAGACCGATGTCAGAGACTGGTAGATGGCTACAAAAAGCGTCTCCCTGAAGTAATTTCAGCCAAAGGGGGTAACACTCGCTATTAGCGGGCAGGGTGTCCTAACTTTTTCCTCCCTGAGACTTCACATTTTTGTTAATGTTTTGTTTAATGAGTAAAACTAGGTCAGTTTTTCTGGTTTACCTGCAATTAAATCACTTTCTTTTCCAGACAAAAAATAAAAACAAGATGAAAACCAGTTATATGTAAATTTCTTAATAAAGAACAGAAAATGTAATGGTGTCCTAATTTTTTCACATGACTGTAAACAGTTGTTCAAAATAATAACAGTGTATTGAAAAAAGCTCAAAATCTTTAACTTGAAATTTTTATTTCAATACATTGGGAAAGTGCTGCCTCACGATTAGTCGTGACTAATCATTTGCAAAATTAAAGTTTTTGTTTACATGATATATGTGGGTGTACTGTGTATAATAATTGTGTTTAAATACACACACGCACACGTATATAATTAAGAATCATTTGCATGTGTATATACATGTTTGTATTTGTATAGAAATTATATTTTATATATATATATATATATTTTTTTTTTTCTTAAAATTATACATGTATGTGGGTGTATTTATATACACATAATTATTGTACACGGTACACACACAGACATTATGTAAACAAAAACTTTTATCCTGCAAACGATTAGTCGCGACTAATCGTGAGGCAGCACTACATTGGGAACACTGCACATTCTATTCTAAATGAAAACGTGAAAACAATTTATCAAATTTGTTACTACTACACAGAAAGTGGAGAAAAAGCAATATTATAGCAGTGTCTGCATTTGTCTTTACAATGTCAAATTATAGACTGAAAAATGCTTCAATTTCGCTTTCTTTTGAATCACTGAACTGATATTTAGTTGTATAACTACGGTTTCTGAGAACTGCTTAAAATCTGTGTTCCATTGAGTCGACCAACATCTGGTACATGTGAACAGTTATTCCAGCCAAGACAATTGCATCTTCATGCCACAATTCCTCTTAATTTCTTGCTTTTGCCTCAGAAACCAGTTTTCTATTGGATTGGGTTTGGCCACTCTGTAACGTTAATCTTGTTGATCTGGAACCAAGATGCTGCTCGCTTTGTGTGTTTCAGGTTGTTGTCCTGTTAAAACACCATTTCTTTTTTGGGATAAGGCTATATGCCTGCTTTTAAATATTTTGGCTGATCCATTATCCCTGGTATGCGATAAACAGGCCCAACACCATAGTATGAGAAACATCTCCATATCATGATGCTTGTGTCACTATGCTTCACTGTCTTCATAGTGTAACTGTGGCTTGAATTCGGTCTTTGAGGATTGTTTGTGTTCTTTGGCAAATTGTAACCTCTTTAGCACATGATGTTTTTTATGGTTATTTGCGCGGGGGCTTCTCTTCACATAGGCGTCTTCTAATTGTTCAATAGGGGTGTCACGATTCTCCAAATCCTCGATTTGATTACATTTTCGATTCTGATGTCACGATTCAATTCGATTCTCGATTTTTAAATGATTTTTTTAAGACAAAAAATTATATGCCTTTATTATTATTATTATTATTATTATTATTATTATTATTATTATTATAGTTTCACATTAACATGGACATTGCGTGCTTTTCCTCGCATGGGGGTTTGTGGGCTTTACTTTATGCGAGAGAGCTTGTAGAGAGAGAATTCCTTCTTGCACGCAGATAGACCAATGCGCGCGTCTTGGACTCCTATTATCTGAACTAAAACCGGTGCGTCATAAGCAGCTGCGCTTCTCTCTGTCTCACGTGCATGCGCATCTCGCATCTGTCCAAAGTCTAAACATAAACTAAAGTAATAATCCTTACGTATTTGTTCAGTTTTATGCGTTTCGTGCGAGCTGAGGCAAACTATACCTTTTGTTTAAAAGTAAACCCGCTGCATCTTGGCGGCTCTCTCGTGCACGTGCAGAGAGCTGCGCTCTGTCCGAAGGCAGATCACTAGGTAGTAATCCTGTTTATGATATGCATTTCAAGGAGCAATAAATCCCTCGTGTTTAAAATATAAATCGCGTTCCGCTGGATGGATGTTTTTAAGGGCACTTCTGAGAGTTTATTTTCCCCCGCTTGGCAAGCCGACCGGACGTGACATGGGGGCGTGGCAGCATCGACGATCCAATTTTTTAATTCGAAGTTCGAGGTTCTGACTTAATTTCGATCGATTTCGATTTAAAATCGAAATCGTGACACCCTTATTGTTCAATGTTTTTGATCAGGACCTTTTTTAATCAACATAGAGCTGATCATTGGCTGAGTCTTTGCCATTTCGGCGATTCTTCGATCCATTTGATTGGTAGTTTTCCAGTTTTTGGTTGCCATTTTAAAGGAATAGTTCGGCCAAAAATGATATTAAACCCATGATTTACTCACCTCGAAGCTGTCATTTAACCAATATTTGAGATGTGTGTAACACTATTTGATTGAAATGGTTATCAGAAATAATCTCAGAAATAATTTATTTTTAAAAAGACAAAAATGTTTTAACTAAAACTTATTTAATTTATCTTATTTATAAATTAAGTCTTTTTTTGACTAAAATTAGACTAAAATAACAAGAATTTTAGTTTACTAAAACTAAACTAAAATGACGAGACTTTTAGTCGACTAAAACTTGACTAAGATACCTTGAGTTGTCTTTTGACTAAAACTAGACTAAAATGGTGAGACTTTTAGTCGAATAAAACTTGACTAACAAAAAAAGATATGCACAAGACTAAGACTAAGACTAAATTAAAAATAGGTGACAAAATTAACACTACTGGCTGTGTCTCAACCAGATCCCTAGTTCAGTAGTCAAGGCACTGATCAGGGAGTCGACCATTGTAATGGCTGTCTCAATCGCATAATCCTTTCAGGGCACTGGAACGTTCATTCCCTAAAAATTTCCACAATGCAACGCAAAACCCAGTGAGCATCAATGGTCCCTATGTTCCCTTACTGGAAATCACGTGACCTTTTCTAAATATCTCCAACCAAAAATCGCATGAGTCGACTGAATAAACTTCATGAAATGCAAACGTTTGTTTTAGTTTTAAATATAAACACACATCGCTAGAGAGTAAGGGACCACAATCTACTCAATATTTAAAATATTTATTTAAAATGATAATTTTTTAAATATATTTAACCCGTTAATTGGCGCTGTCCCGTGAGCGGGACACCTACGTTTATTTCAATATTTTCTATCACGACAAACTATATATTGTTGGAAAGGTCTAAGAATGTAGTTTTCATATTTCAAAACCTTTTAGCAGTAATAATAATGCAGTAACTGTAATTTATTCATTTGTGACACAAGTATGCAGCAAACCAGCACAAACCTCAGTTTTTTGACAATTTTATGTATTAAATATTGTACTATATTGCATTTTTATTTATTACAAATAAATGTAAACTGCTTTAAAAAAAAATAATATTTTCACCTCTAGACACTTCCCTAAAAAACGTTGAAGTGTCTTCTTTAAAACCAAAAATTACCAAAATTAAAACCAAAAGTAGGCTTCTAGACCAAAAAAAAAAAGCCAGAGTTATATTAATTTAAAGGTGTATATCACCTTTTCACCAACCCCCCACTCAAAAAGGGCTGCGCCAGTTAAAGGGTTAAAATGTTATTATATTTGGACAATTTTATGCACGGATATATATAAGACTATAATTAAAACAGTAATACAAACATGTATTCGAAATGCAGTATGCACCATAACCACCATGTACAGTACAAAATTTGCTGCATTGCTCCTTAAATAAGGGCCACTTGTTTGAGACCAGTTTTTTCATAGAATTAATAATCTCACTAATTGAACTCCACACGAGAGGTCTTCTCGGGCCAAAGAATTGTACAAAAGAAATGTACCTGACCCAATCAGTTTTTACCCCTAAGGTGCATAAATATGTTTTTTAAAGACCTGACCTGAGTCTGACTGAACCAGTGACAAATTTTTGTGTCAATGACATTTAACCTACCGCCAGCCACACAATGTCGCAAGTGCTCTTGGCAAACAGAGGAGGGCTAGGAAAAGGACTCTACACACACGCAAGAGAGTTTGGGTCATCTCTGGTCCGTTTGGCAAAAGCACATTTATTTTACATTACCCATGACCCATGTCCGAGGCACACGTGAAACTTTTAGACCCGAACCCGCATGGGTCAGATCTAAGTGGACCCGTGAAGACCTACTCCACACCGATATTATTTTAAACACGCCCCTTTCAATTAATGATTTAATTACAACGAATCAGCAGCATGCATGTCATGAGTGTTGGTTCTTTTGGTTTTTCTACAACTCTCCAACATCTAGTAAATTAGTTGCCATGTAGAAATATAATTTCTACCAAAAACAGTGATTGTTCTGAATGGGTATCAGTGTTTCCCACAGGATTTTGAGGAGACTGTGGTGGTGATGATGTCACCTGCTAATTAGCATATATGTGACGTCATCATGTCGTGTTTGCGTTTGATCTAGTGTTGGCACCTGAAATATGTTTCACTTCTACTCTTTGATCTTTATCTGTATTTGATCTGTATTATATATCAAATTATATTTTATGCCGAATTAAGCTGTTTTAAATAGTGAAATAAAAATGTAAATGGGAATCATGAAAATTCTATTTGTGGGGGCCAGTGTTGATTCTGTGGTGGGCCACCACAAATAAATCAATGTATGGTAAACACGTTGGACTGCTATTATTTTGAACACAACTGTAACATGCACACTCTTGTTCCTGTGTGTGCGTGTGTATATATGTGTATATGTATATAATATATGCATGCATATATTTATATAATATAATACTAATATATATATACACACGCACGCACGCATGCACGCGCGCGCACGCACACACACACACACACACACACACACACACACATGCACACATGCATGCATATATTTATATATCTCGAGGTACTAATATGAATTTTTTATGTGCAAAGGTATATCTTTTGAAAGGGTACTGCTCCTGTGTCAGCTAGGGACCTTTTTTTTTACATTGTACAGTCTTTCTAGAGATTATAAATGTAAGAGAATACTGTTGGTCACGGTAAAATATCTGATAGTTGTTGCTCTTTCAACAGGAATTTGATAAGAAGTATAATCCAACATGGCACTGCATCGTGGGACGGAACTTTGGCAGTTATGTGACGCACGAAACAAAGCATTTCATCTACTTTTACTTGGGTCAGGTGGCCATTCTTCTCTTCAAATCTGGCTGAGGGAGCAACTGCCATTCATGAATGCTTGGACATCAGCTCCAAACCTGGACTGTGATGCACTGATGGCTTGAGCCAAATTCATATATATACACACACACACACACACAATTTTCATAAACACACACACACACACACACACACACAGGCACACACACACCAAACGCTTACATTCTGTCCCACATACACATTCATGACTTTAGCTATAGAGGCTGTGCATAATGCATGGGCCATGTGTAATATTTAATTTGTATATGTTGCAATACAGTAACTTTTGCTTTCTGTAGTTGCACGAGTTGAAGCAACAAGACATTTTTTTTTGTGTTAATTTTTCCAAGTCCAGATTTGTTTTTGCACTGAAGTTGTACAAAATGCTTTAACCGCTGCCTTTAAATGATATTAAAGATTACGTCATACAGATGTGTACAGCAATTATTTTTACCCAAACAGAAACTACTTTAAGTTTGGTGGCTTTTCTAAACACTATAGGGGTTGAGTTAAATTTAACTTTGTGTACAGTACTGTAAGATGGTCAATTGTCTTCATTAGATTTTTATGACATGCAGCTCAAGGACACTTTTTTCGCTGAGGCAGAAAGTATGCTGGAAGAGTTCAATTACTAATGAGCAGATCTGTATGGAGAAACAAAGCCATTAAAGGATACAATACCTACTTGAATTCCGAGGACCAGCATTTACGAAAAGCTTTAATGCCTTTTTTGCCTCTCTAAGGAAAGTACATACCAGCTTTCCAACTCAAAAACCTTTTGTCACAATGACACTCAAGCTACCTTGTAGGTTGTGCTGATGTGGTCAGATATCCAGAGTTTTTCAGCAGCACATTTATTGAGTTTGTGTAACATTTATAAAACAAAAGAGCTAAAGTGAAAGAACGAAAAGGAAACATGACAAACAACAGCCTTTGTAAACAGTAAACAACAAAACCTTCATGGACTAACAGCTGTGTATTCAGTTGTGGAAAAAACTATTGGAACGCTTGGTATATGAGTAAAGAAAGCTGTGAAAATAAATCTACAGTGTTTCTTCTTTTGAGCTTTAATATTTTAAAAAATCACAAAAATACAATGTTTCATTGATAAAAATATTTGAAAGTGTGGGGAAGTCATATCATAAAAATGTATTACTCAAATAAATGTTGTTCACATGTATTAGCCCTCCTTCATTTAATCCTCTTTGCCACCATTTCCAAGGCTAGCAGCTCAGAGTCTTTTTTTATAATGTTTAATGAGGATGAAAAATTAATGGCAGATGATTTAAGATTATTCCTCCATACAGAATTATTTCAGACCCTTCATATGTTGATGCTCTTTCCTCTTCAGTTCACTCCAGTCATTTTCTGTTGTTTGTTTGAACCAATTACTTGATGGAAGATTTAACCACAGCCCATTGTCAGATTACTAGCAGAGCAAGTCAGGTTTTGACTTTTTTTATCTATTAGTATATTTAATATAATCCATGAAGCCATGTATCCCCATATGGCAAAAATATGCAAATAGTGGCAATTTTTTTAATTATATATTTTTTGGACTTTTGTATATTCCGAAATACATTTTAAAGCATTAAAAAATATATTTAGCCCTCCATATATTTCAATCCAAGGAAATGTATTCACATTGCATTGGAAGGAAAACTTTATGTTCTGAACCTGTAAACGTAACAGTTTTAAAAATGTTTGCATTAAATGTATTTTCCATTTTAAAAGTATTCTTTATAAAATTAACTTGTATTTAGCATATATTTAAAATATATTTAGACAAAAAATATTTTTTTCCATTAATGTAAAATTAGAAATGTATTTGCTTGCCCTTGAAATACATTTTGATATGTGTTGATATATGAAGGTTAAAACTAAATATATTTCCAAATTCAAAAATATATTCTATTGAGCATAACATTCAAAAAAAATTTTTTAGCATATATTTAAAATTTATTTTTGGCCAGAGAAATGTATTTCTTTGCTGTATGGGTCTTAATAAGATGTCCAGGACCTCTGGTAGCCTATAAAAGTAGATTCACAACAATACATTTTCAGAAGTATATTTTATTTAAGTATATGTTTTAATCCATGTGTGCACCAAAGCCATCTTGTGTTCCTACAGCAATAAAGTCGTTTTGTTGAATATGGTCGCAGAACTCAGTCCTGTTTAAACTTCCAGTACAGAAAAATGAATATACTGGAGTTTGTTTTTGCATAAGAGCAGAGGATTTGTTTCATAAACTGTGTCCCAAACAACTTGTGGTTATGGAGGTGCTATATTCCTTTTTTTAAGCTTTCTGACCCCAACATTTAACAAATTTCTGAAGTTCTCCATCTGTGATGCTTGGAGAGTCTTTGGCCACTTTATTCTGCTTGCTGATATAAAAAGACGTCCTCTTTCAGGCAGATTTGCAACATCTTCAGTCAATCTTCATTATTGCCCTGATTGTGGAAATAGATGTTTTATGATTTTAAGTATTTCCTTAAAGCCACTAACTGCTTTATGTAGATGAACAATCTTTTGCTAAACATCAGAACTTTTGTTTTTATTGTAACACTGTGAACCAGGGCTAAACAGAGTTAAATATTATAGCATTTGAGAAATGTCAAATATTACAATTTTAAGGGCTTTTTCTTTACACGATTGTCAAAATTATGACAACCAAATAAAATATCCTTGTATGCCAAAGAAAATTTTTGTAACAATAAAAAATACAAAAATATGGAAATTCTTAAAAAACTGAGATGTGCATTCCCAGAGATGTGCATTATTCATCAGCATCACTAAATGAACATAGTGAGTCATATGATTTAACATTTTCTTTAAAAAAAAGTTTAGCAGAACTATAGTGTTTGATTTTACCCATTATAATGAATGATTAAGGGGATTTGGGCTTTGTGTACTTAATATTTATTCCTCTGTGAAACAGGAAGTCATAACTGGACAACATATTAAAATTTTAATATCAATGGGAATATACATCATAAAAATTCCCAGGGGTGCCAATAATTGTGTCCAGTGTGTATTTGAGAAAACATTTATTTAATACTGTAATTTAATTAATTAATACTGTAAATTAATTATTTACTTTTATGAAACATTGAATTTTTGTGAATTCTTTTTTATTAAAGCTCAAAGGGAAAAACATAGATTTATTTTCACAGCTTTCTTTGCTCATATTTACCAAGGATGCAAATATTTTTGTCCACAACTGTGTGTACAGTACATTCCTACTATTCTTATCTCACTGTAAAAAAAAATTCTGTGCCTTAGATTTAACAAAGATAAAAGGAGTAAACTGTATTAAAAAATTTAATTATTGTTTTTTTAATCAAAATTTGAGTTAAAATAACATATAAAGATGAATAGTTTGAGTAATTCTAAATGAACACTTTATTGAGTAAATTCAGCTTCATTTTATCATGTATAATCCACTTAAATTTGTAAGAAGGAAATTCACTTAATAATTTTGTGTTGAATCTACATGAATGATTTTAGTAAACATAGCTAACTAGGCAGACTCATAGCTTTGCATGGGACTGCATTTGCACAGTGAAATTGAAATGATATTTTATGTGTTTTTAACTAAAAAGAAAGACTTTTTAGTGTTTAATGTTCATTTATCTTCGAGATTTAGAAGAGTTTTGGTGTCATCTTTGAGTTTTGTAGTTACCATTGTTAAGAAGACTGGTGCTTGTGCATAGACTGCATACTGAAGTATATCGCGCTTTACAGCCGCCCAAAACTAAACTGGGTGCGCGTGTTGATTTAATACACAGTTCTTGCCCTCATCTCACAGAAAGATAAAGTCTAAATCAATGTTTATGGAAACAACAACAAACCATAAAAAAGTTACATGTACCAAGAAAAGTAAATTAAACTGAGTAATACTAGAACTATTTGTTAACTCAACTTAATTTTGTTGCGTTTGTATTAAGTAATATTACAGTGTTAATTATACTTAAAAAAGGCTACAAGTTGACTCAACTTAAAACATAATATGCAGCCACTTGCCTCAATTTTTATAAATTAGATTTACAGTTGTGTTCAAAATTATTCAACCCCCCAATGCTGTTAAGGGTTTTAGGGAATTTAGTGTACATTTGTAATTGTATTCAGAATGAAATCCTACAAGGACTTCTTAAAGAACCATATGCAACTAAAATGACATAAATTGGTTTTGTAATATAGTAGTAAATGTTTCTTTTGTGAATTCTTCATTGACACAATTATTCAACCCCTTAAAGAACTACCACTCTGAAGAACAGAGGTTCATTGAAGTGTTTTCAATCAGGTATTGAAAACACCTGTGGATGTCAGGGAACAGCAATAAAGCCTAATAAGCACCAATTAGGCAGCTTTAAAATGACTGTGATACTCAACTCCTTCTAAACATTTACTGGTGTGGTTACAAACATGGTGAAGTCAAAAGAATGGTCCAGGAAGACAAGAGAAGAGGTGATTAATCTTCACAGGAAGGGCAATGGCTATAAGAAGATTGCAAAGATGTTAAACATACCAAGAGACACCATAGGAAGCATCATTCGCAAATTCAAGGCAAAGGGCACTGTTGAAACGCTTCCTGGTCGTGGCAGAAAAAAGATGCTAACTGCGACTGCTGTGCGCTATCTGAAGCGTAGAGTGGAAAAAAGTCCCCATGTGACTGCTGAGGAACTGAGAAAAGATTTGTCAGATGTGGGTACTGAAGTTTCTGCTCAGACAATACAGCGCACCCTGCGTACTGAAGGCCTCCATGCCAGAACTCCCAGGCGCACCCCCTTGCTGTCTCCAAAGTATAAGAAGAGTCGACTGCAGTATGCCAAAAGTCATGTGGACAAACCACAGAAGTTTTGGGATAGTGTTCTGTGGACTGATGAAACCAAATTAGAACTGTTTGGGCCCATTGATCAACGCTATGTTTGGAGGAGGAAGAACAAGGCCTATGAAGAAAAGAACACCTTGCCTACTGTGAAGCATGGCGGGGGGTCAATCATGCTTTGGGGCTGTTTTGCTTCTGCAGGTACAGGGAAACTTCAGCATGTGCAAGTTACCATGAATTCTCTTCAGTACCAGGAGATATTGGATGACAATGTGTTGCAGTCCGTCACAAACCTGAGGCTTGGGAGACGTTGGACCTTTCAACAGGACAATGATCCCAAGCATACCTCCAAATCCACTAGAGCATGGTTGCAGAAAAAAGGCTGGAACATTTTGAAGTGGCCATCGCAGTCACCAGACTTAAATCCGATTGAGAACCTCTGGTGGGACTTAAAGAAAGCAGTTGCAGTGCGCAAGCCTAAGAATGTGACTGAACTGGAGGCTTTTGCCCATGATGAATGGGCGAAGATACCCGTAGATCGCTGCAAGACACTTGTGTCAAACTATGCTTCACGTTTAAAAGCTGTTTTAACTGTAAAAGGATGTTGTACTAAGTACTAAGATTGAATGTCACTTGGGGGTTGAATAAAACTGAGACTGATGTGAGCACAGAAAAGACATTTGTGGTTATTTCATTATAAATGTTATGTTATATTTGTCTGACCTACACATGCCTCTTTGATGTAATTGTAAGCAGGATGACTGAATGATCAAAATCAATGTCAAACCGGCCAAAACAATCAATTTCAGTTGGGGTTGAATAATTTTGAACACAACTGTAGGTATTACTTCTTACAGTGCTGTTACGTTTTTATTAAGGAAACTAGATCATTTTCTTAATAATAAATATTAATATTCTGAATAGATTTTTTATATATTATAAGCTTGCATGTCTCTTTTTGTGAGCTTCTACTTCAAAATAGTCTACAACATTGTGCTGCAAAAATATTTGTTATGGTGCATGTAAATATAGATTATTATTATTATTATTATTATGAGGTAACGTTAGTTGCCACAATTTATTTGACCAAATAAGGTGAAGATAAAATAAAATGACGTAAACTTTTATTTTGAAATGAGAACTTCCGGTCGACCTAGGATGTGGATCTTTGTTGCCATAGTAAAGCCGCTATTTTGACACTGTTAAGATGGCGGGTAAGGTGTCGTTCTTTGATTCCAACTGTAACTTCTCTTCTAATCGCAACACAAACAGATTACAGATCACATCGTCCGATAACGTGGCAAGGTTTACGTCTTCATCAACAGCACAACAAACAGAAACTCAAGATCAGATCAATCGCTGCTTTAATAAACTGAGATCACTGAGGCCGTCTGACAGCCCAACCCTAAAAACTGAACTTAATTTATTATTCGACCAGCTGATCTCAGAAAACTACACCAGTATCACTCATGACACCATTCATCCAGAGGTATGATCGCATCTGTTTAGCGTTATGCTAGGCTAGGCATTGTTTCTCATGAAGATATTTGGTATAATAGTGTGAAGTCTCTTCACAATCTCTGTTTTATTGTAATATTACTAATTATTGCACTCATTATTATTGTAATATTATATGCTTGTATACTGTAATATTGTCTCGTTGATGAATGAGATCATTGAGGCGAAGACGTGGCTTTTAATGCTCCTACAAGATCGAGTAAAGCATCAAAATATTAGGAGTATTTTTATTATTTTACAAATCATTTTGGCAAAATGACAAAGGGAAAAGCCTTCTTAAATGCTTTCCATGCACTACACAAGCATACATGTAATACATTTTATTAATATGTTTAAGTCATTACTTTTGGCCACTACTATCATACATAGATTTATATAGCCTTATCACATTCTTAACCTATTTTATTAGTAGACTTTTCACTAGGTTTTGGTTTTATCTCCAACAGGTTGTGTGTGCGCTGCTGGTGCACGCAAGCCGTCTGGTTCCTCTCAGCCAGGAACATCTGGTCCTCAAACTGTGTCAGTTAATTCATCAACTTCTAAACCAGCTACAGGTTTGTAGTGGTATCCTCATGGCTATATATCAAGAGGTGTGATCTTATGAACAGTAACCCACATTACTGTTCCATCACAGGTAATAGTGGATGAGCAAACGCTTGAAATTTTGGTGTCGTACTGCACGCGTGCTCTGAGGACATGCAGTCCGTGGACTCATCCAGAAGTGATGCTCTCCCTCTCATCACTGGTGTATGGTAATGGATCCAGATGCCAGCGGGTAAGAGACAGATCTGGCAACTAATCTAATCTCAGTGTGATATTATACGTTTATATGTGTGTGACACTCTTTTATCTACTTTATTTTTTTATCTAGCATCTTCCAGAGCTTCTTGGAACAGGTGGTGTTCTGGTGAGCTACAGTGATCCTGTTCAGCCTGACATAGAGCTGCGTCGCTCTGCTGTGCATTGCATAGCTAATCTTTGTCTTAGGTGAGCTGCGTATAAGTTCATAATAATAACAACTTTATGAATTCCTTGTTACTGGTCGATGTGTATTGTGTGTCTTTTAGGACGATCTCTTAGCATAAATGAAATATAATATACATAACTAATTATCAGCGGTGTATAAAGACCTTACTTAATGAACTGTAATGTTTTTATTACCTTAAAATTAACTCAATTAATTTTTTATTTACATTGAAGTCGCCATCATGTTTCTACTGTAGCCTTAAATGTACAAACTACTCTATAGAGCAGTGGTTCTCAATCCTGGTCCTGGAGGTCCACTGCTCTGCACATTTTGTATGTCTCTCTTGTTTAACACAGCTGATTCAAATCATCAGCTCATTAGCAGAGATCTCATTGTCTGTCAGATAAGAGAGACATTCAAAATGTGCAGAGCAGTGGACCTCCAGGACCAGGATTGAGAACCACTGCTATAGAGGGTGTTTTGTCACAACGTTGTCACAGGGTGCATCCCAATTCAGTGGCTGTATCCTTCTAAGGATGTGGACTTTGAAGGCAAGACTCTGTATTTGAAGGCTGCAGCCTGTGAAGTCCACGAAGCGAACTGAAATGAGACGGTCTAGCCTGCAGGGGGAGCTGCGTCACTTGCTGTTTTCGCCCACCATGCTTGTCAGTGGGACACAACAGCTGAGACCTGTCAGACTTAAAAAAAAAATATAGAGCCAGATTTTTTATTTTATTTAAGAAAATATGACACATTGATGCAGATTAAACTACCCAATACAATATACCAACTTTAGAAATATACAAAAGTAAAATGCAACATGCACAATATTGCAACAATACTATTAATTTACATCACTAAAACATTTATAACAGTTGACCTTTAATTTGCTAAATATAAGCTTTTATATAACTACAGTCTTGAATGTTCATTTCAAAATACCCAGATGTCACAGGCGCACATTTTCAATTCAATTTTATTTATATAGCGCTTTTCACAATTGTTAATTGTTTCAAAGCAGTTTTACATTAATAGATGTAGGAAAAGCATAGAACAGCGAGCGTAGTAATAATGTAACATATACAGTAAAGTAGTAAGTTAAGCCAAAGGTGGCGTACTCTCCAGGGGATGAAAATAAACCCTAGGAGAAAAACCCTCCTGGCTAGTCCAGGGGGAAAACTCCTAGGAGGAGAAAATCCCCTGAGAGAGATACATATATATTTATATATATAAATACTATGGGGTATGTGAACGGGTAAGCGAATTAAACTGGTACCGCTGGTGGTCATTGGTCAGGCATCGGCTGGGCATCTCATTGAAGGACGGTCAGTAGATCAGTGGTGTGATGACCTTCGCAGCAGGAACTGGGGTAACCAAGGCTGTGATGGATCCATCTATGGATCCTTGGTTTTAGGGGAAATGAAGACCGCATTTGGAGGCTGCATGTGAAGGGACTCCTTCAAATTGGTACAGCCTTTGTTGCGGAACTATCATCATTGGCCTTTGAAAGACGCAGCCCCTGAATTGGGATTCACCTCAGACAATGATAAGTTTGTCCTGTGGCAGCTACTGTAGCTTCTCTATATGTGTTCGAAAGGGAGGGGTGACCTGTGGGTTGATCCATTGGTTGCAATTCACCATTAGATGCCGCTAAAACACACCTTTAACCCCTTCAGACCTGTTTTTTTTTCAGTGTGCCTTATTTTGATCGGCTGATCAGCATTTTTATTGGTCGCAGGGTCTAAGGGGTTAATACTAACCAGTTTTAGAAGTTAAAAAGAGGGTATGGATTGACGTCACTTTTCCACGTGACCACATCGGAACTCGCCCTGTTGAGTGGCAAACGTCCAACAAAATGGCTGGTTTTTATAGCGTGTGCTGCGAAAATGCCAGTAAAACTGACTGTTTTCAGTTTAAATTAAATTTAGTATACTTGATAGCAGAGGTGAACAATACTTGGTTACATTAGTTACATTTTCCAAGCATCTGTGCTTTATTAGGGTGTTTTTATTAGGAAAAATTTTACTTTACCTCATTCTAAAAAACATAGAGTCATACTGTGTATTCTTTAATATTGCATATTAAAATTTATTTAATACCTAATTACATTAAAATTGTGTACTTTTACTTGAGTAAAAGTAAAATGTACTTAAATGTACGTTAATGTACTGAAATATTAAATGTAAAACAAAAACGTGTATTTATGAAATGTAATAGAGTAAAAATTATGATAATATGCTTTGGAATGTGTTTTCCAAAGAAAAACACGGATAAAATACAAATACTTGAAAAAAACTTTTAAGTAGAAAGAAAAACCTCTGTTTGATAGTGACTCTAGCAACGTGTCAATCCACCTGTGGTCTGTGGATGTTGGCATGAACGATCAATTTAATTCTCCTTTCTGTGTTTTTTGGCAGTCTGTAAAACGATAGCTCAGAATTCTTGTTAAATCTGTTAGTACAGCTCAACAGCTTTTTCCCATTTCGACGCGTTTTCAGCGTGTTTTCACCGATGTCACGCTGTACTCATATGCTGCCACTCTGTCACTTAGTGGGCGTAACCGCAGTCCCTCTCGCCGACCTTGACGTCATGTGCATACCCTCTATTATACTTGGCTTGGACAAATACTCTACTCTTATTGGCACTTTTCAAACATGACGTAAAGCTTTGCCGTGAACTTAAAATAATTCAATTCAAACTTTTACCCTTTAGTAGTGTTGCAATGAAATGATGTCCGCTTGTGTGTGCACTAGTGTTTCCGGTCAGCCATATTTAGAGGATCCATATAAAGGTGTATGCTATGGAGTCCTTCTGCGCACACTACAGTCCCCAAAACCACCTAATGTGGAGGACATCATCTTCTGTGCAGTCAGTACTCATGTTTATCTTGACATTACTGTACCACACTCATATTGTCCATGTTTAACCTTGCAGTTTCACTTATTTATATCTCCGTTTTAGTTATTACAGAATGCTCTGAGGGGAATGCAGTGTTTTCTCAATGGGGGGAAATGGAAAGCTGTCCCAAACCAGGATCTGGGCACCTTATTGGCTGTGCTCAAAGTATGTATACAATTGTATATGTTTTCATGTATAGATTTACAGATCCAAAATTGTTCTCGGTGTCTCTTTGGATAAAGCATGTAAATTATTGTCTTCCCATTTTTTTGATTTTAGAGGTAAATGTAGTATTTTTGTCTTTGTGTATTTTAACTTGAATAGTAATATCTCATAATTGTTTGACTGTGGCAGAGATTCATGTTCTATGGACTGCCAGGAATAAGTGTGGAAATGCCACAGGTGTTGTACCCAGCACCTCTTCCTCAGTACGAGACCATTCCTGCTCCAAAACCTGAATCCTCACAAGAACCAACTGCACAGAAAAAAACTGCAGGGGTACGTGACCAGAACAGTGTAACTCATCGTTTATATAATCCGTGGAAATAAGTGTAAATAAATAAATAAATGTTTTTAGTCCCAACAGAACAGAAAGCGTAAGTCTCGTGGTAAAGGGAAGAAAGCTGGAGCTGAGGGAACAAGAGGTGAGGAGGAGGGAGAGAGTGAAACTGGAGCAGGAGGTGTGGATCAGAGTGACTGGTCAGCTGGATTGCAACCTCCTGGTGTGATGTCACCATCAGGAGCAACTCCACATCTCCAGCCTTCCTGGAAGAAAGTGAGCTCTGACTCTGAATTCTCTGACCCCGAGGGAGGAATGCAATCTAAACTCAGGTCTGATTCTTGGATATTGTACTGAACGCTTTTTTCCTCAAATTAAACATACTGCTCTTTTATAGCTCAGGAGATTTGATGGAGTTTTCAGAAGTGTGTCATTTAAGTATAAACTTGAGATGTTTCTCCTAAAGTTGCTTAGAGGAAATAACATTAAAACAATAAGACAATTGTTAAAATAAATTAAAGGTGCAATGTGTAACTTTTAGAAAGATCTCTTGACAGAACTACAATATAATATACATAACTATATTATCAGTGGTGTATAAAGACCTTACCGCACTTTCCAGACTATAAGCCGCACCGGAGTATAAGCCGCATCATTCAAAAATGCGTCATTAACTCTTTCGCCGCCATTGATGAGATATCTCGTCAATCAAGAGAAAACGCTTCCCTGCCAATGACGAGTATTTCCGGCTTTCCGCAATACCGCTATTATCCACCAGGTACCGCAACTTTTTAAACCCGGAAGTATTGCCCTATGGCAAGCTGCATGTCTGTGTCGGTTTTAAAGATCGCTCTGAATGGGATCTCTATTAAAAGTCCGTCGCAAAAATTTAATTATCTCTGCTTTTTGCTCAAAATGTGGTGTTTTTG
Source organism: Misgurnus anguillicaudatus (assembly GCF_027580225.2). Taxonomy (NCBI): domain Eukaryota; kingdom Metazoa; phylum Chordata; class Actinopteri; order Cypriniformes; family Cobitidae; genus Misgurnus; species Misgurnus anguillicaudatus. The sequence goes on from NC_073345.2 coordinate 9,823,466, forward strand.
CAGAAACCTACCCATATTCAAAAGCTGATTACAAAAGAACTACTGAAGGTAGGATGAAATGTTTTTTTTTTTTTTTTTGAAAGCAGAGGGTCTGTTCTTTCATTTGGTATATTGTATGTTTATATATTTAAAGAAGAACATTTTCTGGAAGGCATTAAACTTTTGTGAAAATCATGAAAAACGCTGGCGCTGACTGGCAACTTAAGTTAAGAGGAAATAATATGTATAAGTCACAGTGGACTATATGCTGCGTTTATTTAGAAAGTGATTTCACAAAATCCAAGCCGAAGAACAGACATTTAATCTGGAAAGGCAAGTTATTCAACTAAACAATAGCAGACAGAACAGCAGGCTGAATAGATGTCTGTACGTTAAAGTAATATTATTAGTTATTTAAATGATAAATCATAGCATACAGAACTTACATGGAAGGTTGAATAGGCTAAATTAACCGAACAAGCCAAATAGCGTGTAGTTCGTTTACTCGTCATTCCACATTACTGAATCCATTGAATTAAAAATACAGAAGCAGCATATGGTGGACTCTCGCGACTGTAGACTGTAATGTTGTCTCTTGCCTCATAAATGTCCAAATTAATTCAATACTGACTTACAAGGCGCACCTGACTGTGACACAGCACCAGCCAAGTTATGGAAAAAACGTGGCTTATAGACCGAAAAATACTGTACATAATGAACTGTAATATTTTTATTACCTTAAAATGAGATTTTTTTTTATGTACATACACCATGAGTGCTCTTACATGGAAGTCATCATTTTGCGCCGCCATGTTTCTACAGTGGCTTTAAACGGACAAACTGCTCTACAGTGCGCATTTCGTTACCACGTTGACGTGTTTGTCCTGTGATGGCTACCGTAGTTTTTTATGTGTTTCGAAAAAGTAGAGGTGAGCTGTTGGTTCCAATTCACAATCTGACTGCTAGATGTCGCTAAAAGTTTGCACCTTTAAGAGTATCAATACAATTTTAATAATAATACATTTTATTAGATATTATAGTTTTGATTAGAAGTTTTCATGGGTCCATATAGATCCGAAAACCAGAGGTCAGACCCGAGCGTGTTCGAGTCTAAAAGTTTTACGTGTGCCTCGGTCACGGGTCTGGTATAATATTGGCGACATCAGGTCTCGGGTAATTTAAAATTTATGTGTTTTTGGCAAACGGATTGCCAAGAGCGCTTGTTGGTTAATTTTCGTTTAGACACACATGTCAATCAATTTTAAATGTACATTTTAGCGGTTACCGTCAATACCTTGGTGTCGTCATCACATAACAAAGTAAAATAAATGGAGCCGCGGGCCAAATTGGTTGCGAGGCCACCGGGGTTTCTTTCTGTATGACTGCTGCGTGTGGGGTTGCCGTTTACATTCAGGTCCAGTCGGGTTAAAAAAAATTGCCACTGGTTTGGGCCGGACTCGGGTCTAATTTTCTCGGGCTTGTATCAGGTCGGGTCTTTCTTTAAAAAACATTTATGCACGTTGGGTTCGGGTAAAAAGTGATTCAGGTACATTTCTTTGGACCCGAGAAGACCTCTAGTTTTGATTTAACAAGAGTTTTGATTGCAGACTTCGCAAATCTGAGCTTAATCTTGAGATGTCTCTAATGCAGACATTTGTGAAAGTTCTGGGTCTTTTCTTAGGAGAAATATCTGAGATCCAAGTGACTTAGTGGTTCTCAAACTTTTTAGATTTGTGCCATTAAAACTAGAGCTGTCGCGACTGGTCGATACAATTGACTGCGTCGACGCTGATAATTAGTCGACAACATCGTTATTTTTTAGCGATTCCATTATTTTACCTTTTACATTTTGTTGTCAAAAAAACCTTATGTCTTTCGCTGTATCCACCAGTCCGATGATGGATAAAGTGGACTCGAGTGCAATGTCAAACGAGTTAGTTTGCAAAAGTTTTCAAAGGCCAAAGGGGTATAAATTATGGGAGTACTTCAGATTAGCTGGTAATAAAAGGCTGGTTTGTAAACTCGGTAAGGTTTTGTTAGCATATCACAACATTACCAGCTCCATGCATGGTTTCAATTGGTGGCAATATCTCAATTATTTCTCATATAAAGACATCAATGAGATTCTGCTTAAGTCAGTGATTCACAAACTGGGGGCCCTGAGATTGTGCCAGAAGTGACTTAAGCAGAAGTAATCTCATTGATGTCTATGAGAAATAATTGAGATATTTGCAGAGATCTCATCTGTGATTTTCTTTTCTTACGGGCTGGTGGTGTCGCTGAAAAAGTCACTTAAATATCCCAAAACACTTCATGTTTTATGTGAAGATCATTAGATATTATGTTTCTTAACAAAACACGGAATTTTAAGTTTAATAAATTGAATATCAGTATATAACAGTGTAGTTTTGTTTTGTAATATAACAGGATTTTAGTATTTTTCTCATGGCTGTAAATATGTTTTTGTGTGTCATCTAGATTATATCAAGCACGTGTACGTCAAAGCGCACTGCAGTGTTTCCTGGCTGTGGTCAGATGTGTTGAAAAGCGAGTCCTCTATGGCTACTGGTCATCCTTCATTCCTGATGCTCCAGGGATTGGAGGTCCACCTCCTCTCACTCTCCTAACCATTGCCTTGAAGGACCCTTCCCCAAAAGTAACACGCAATCACACAGTTGTTACCCTTTAATTTCATTGCAAATGACACCGGAGAAGAATCTAGATTTGTTGGTTTGTCGCACATCTTCTGCTCTCAGGTGCGGGCCGGCTCTCTGCAGGTTCTGTCTGCTCTTTTGGAAGGTTCCCGACCGTTCCTCTCCACCGCCGAAGACACCGGTGCACCACGTCAAGCCTTCACGCCATTCTCTGCCACGTTAGCTGGCAGTATCAGAGAGCTACATCGCTGTCTGCTGCTAGCGCTTCTCGCTGAGTCCTCCTGCCAGACTCTCACTCAAGTATTAAAGGTAAGATTACAAACTGTACAGTATTCATGTCTGAGCGATTCTAGACCATTTCTCACAGCTTTAGACATTTTAGTAACTGGTCCCAATGTCCCTTTTTATTAGTTTTTTTTTTTTTACATTAAATTAAATCAATCCTTAATTCACCCAAAAATGAAATTTGTGTCATTATTTACTCACCCTTGTGTTGTTACAAACTTGTATTAATTTCTTTGTTCTGCTGAACACAAAGGAAGATACTTTGAGAAATGTTTTTAACAAAACCGCTATCTTCCTTTGTGTAAGGGTTAGGGTTTCGTAACAACATAAGAGTGATTAAATGATGACAGATTTATCATTTTTGGGTGAACTATCCCTTTAAATTTGGACATGTTTGTGTTTTCCTTTCAGTGCCTTGCTCATTTGGTTTCCAATGTGCCTTATAACCGTCTAAGACCAGGCCTGCTGAGTCCACTGTGGAAACAGATCCGGCCATATGTGCGCCACAGAGGTACTGATACAGGAACAGTTTACCCGAAAATGAAATTTCTGTCATGATTTATTTACTGTAGGTGTTGACCATTGTGGGTTTTTAATAGCCATTTCCAATACTGATATTGAGAATGCAATGTGGCTAAATGTGTAATTGGCCGATATGAGGCTGATATCAAACCAAATGTAATTACAGTAAATGAAATATCAAAAAAAAAATGGTGTAACTAAATGAGTGGCTGTGGATCTGACAACTCATGGTACTATTTGAAAACAGTACAGCATGCATGTCAGAGCATATGTTGTTAGATGCTTGCTTTACATGTGCCAAAGCACTATATGGCGTCCAAAGTGAAATATTTATTGTAAGCAGTGGTGGCCGGCAACTTCTCTTTCGAGTGGTGCAAATTCGAAATATGTGTTCGGAGTGTCGTGTGTGTTGCTCGTCATTTCAAAATTTTTGTTAGTTTGCGGCGTGCATCATGTCAAAGTACGTGCCTGCTGCAGATGTGTCAAAAAAGACGCTCAAGTTCACGAAATAATCACACGGCACAAAAGGGGGTCTACACCGGACGCACAGCTCAGCGCCGGGCCGTTCTAAAATAATGTAACACATGTTTTCTATGAGTATACGCACACCGGCCCCGACAGGTGGCAGCGCCCAGCTACGACGCCCAGCTACGACGCCCAGCTACGACGCCCAGCTATGACTCAGGAAGTTGCTCAAATCCCTGTTGCGCCACTCACATAGTTTAAGATTAAATAACATCATATTTGTCCCAAATCATTAACGATTAACATTGGCTGCTAAGTTCGCGCTATTTAATGTGCCTCCCAGTTGTCCTAGATATGACATGGCGCGGCGCTTTTCTTTCTGGTGTGCGACCCCCTTAGCCTTTCAAACGATGTGCCACATGACCGTATATTTCGAAGATTTAATGCTTCAAAGTTACAATGACGTTTATGCATCAGGTTAACTTAACGCTAAAGTCTGATTACACATGAAATTGAGTATCTGGCAAACACAAGAGCTCTTTTATCATAAACCTCTTCGAAGCGTCTGCAGCAGGCATGTACTTTGACGTCACATGTATAAGTTTACATGAAGCGCCGAACACACATTTTGAAATCACGAGCCACACCCGTGTTGAGCTACATGCATGTTGTGATGAACTTTGCATCATGCACCCTTGAAAAAGAAGTCACCGGCTGCCACTGATTGTAAAGAAAGATTAATTTAAATGTACTCTGCTGAAAAAAACTGCACACCAGCAAAACCAGCATATGTTGTGTTTTGGTGCTGGTTTGCTAGTGAACGCCAGCTAAACCAGCATCAGCACCAGCATTAGCACCAACCAAACCAGCATCAGCACCAGCTAAACCAGCACCAAACCAGCATTAGCACCAGCATCCCATGCTGGTCATACCAGCAAGGCCAGCATATGTTGTGTTTTGGTGCTGGTATGCTGGTGACCACCAGCTAATCCAGCATCAAAGCCGCATAGACCAGCATAAATCCCATGCTGGGTTGATGCTGTTTTTTTCAGCAGGGTAAAGATTAGTTAGCCAACAATACCCCCCCCAATATCGATCGAAATTAAAGATGCACCGATATATCTGAGAATAATCGTATCGGCCGATAGTAGTGCGGTTATCATGCGCATCTCGTCAGTAAAGCCATTTCCTTGATTAGTAATAAATCGGCATCACCTGCTTTCAGATGGAGCAGCATTTACTACATAGTTCACTGACAAGCAGAGAAATATTGCATTCATAATCGCAGGCGATTCATCCACGATTATGAATGTGATATTTTCCCGTATGCAATTTATCGTGCAACCCTAGCCGATAGTTTAAAAAATCGTCAGGGCCGATATATCCGGTCAATTAAAAGAGAGCAGGAAAATGCAATGAATTTGAGCTCTGTGTATAGAAAATGTAAAGAAACATCACTAGTTTAATGATCAGTATTAATAGTCATATGAATGAAAAACAGACAGAAAATTTTATTTTCAGAATTTAGTTAATGCAAGATTATATATAACCACCAAACTACTGGTATCGGCAGATATCAGTCAGAATAATCATCTATTGGTGAAAAAATGTTGAACTATCGGTTGCGGTGTTATATCGGTCTACCATTACATATATTTAATAATGATATGATAGTGAGAATATGACAACAGAACTTTAAAGATTTAATTACTCCAAATTTGTCTCATTCAAATGTGTCCAATCCTTTGTTTTCCCCAAACATTAGATGTGAACGTGCGGGTGTCCAGCCTCACTCTCTTTGGTGCTTTAGTCTCGGCTCAAGCTCCTCTACCTGAGATCCATCTGCTCTTACAGCAACCCGGCTCCACATCCACCCTCGGCACTCCTGGCATCAGCACACCTCAGGAGCTGTCTCAAAACTGGAGACAGACAGTTCGGAGAGAAGAAGAAGCCTTGTCGTCTCCTGGAGGAGGAGCTGAGGTTGCAGAGGGCCCGTGCTGGCTGCTCCAGCTGTGTGTTGGTCTGGTCACGCAGCCTCGTGAGGAACCGTATTCAGATAGTGATGCTGGAGGGTCCGGCGCTACTCAGCTGGAACCTTCACCTGTACGACTGGAAGCCCTACAGGTGAGGATTTGGTTAGGTGGTGGATAAGATGATGTTAATATTGTCAGCATGTGTGCCTTCTTGTAGGTGAAGGGTTTGATTTCCAGGGAATCCTTGTACTGATACAATGTAAAGCTTGAATGTACTGCAAGTAGCTTTTGGATAAATGCATATGTGTAAATGTGAAGCTTTGTTTCTGCTTGGTTGTGTGTGGGTTTATTTCAGGTTTTGGCTCATCTGGTAAAGGGGTATTTCTCATTGGCTCAGACGTCTCTGTTGGAATTGGGACAACTCAGCGCCCGCTGTCTCACAGAGCAGGACCCTTCTGTGCAGCTTCACGGCACTAAAGTAACAGATCGTTCTATGTATAGTCCTTTTTGATTTATTATTAATGCTTTACTTTTTCATACTTGGGGTTAAAGGTGCATTGTGTAACTTTTAGAAGGATCTCTTTACAGAAATGCAACAAAATATACATAACTATATTATCAGCGGTGTATACAGACCTTACGACATGAGTTGTATTGTTTTTATTACCTTTGAATGAACAATTTCGAATCTCCATACACCGCGGGTCCTCTTACATGAAAATCGCCGTCATGACTAGTGTTTCTACAGTAGCCCTAAGCGGACAAACTGCTCTATAGAGCCCGTTTTGTCTTTACGTTGTCACAGACAATGACGTGTTTGTCCTTTGACGACTACCGTAGCTTATCAATGCATTTCGAAAAGGAGGGGTGAACTGTGGACTGAGCTGTTGGTTGCAATTCACAATCTCACCGCTAGATGCCACTAAACATCTACACACTAGACCTTTAAATATTTGCACAAACTCACAACCCTAAGTATTCAAATTTGACACATTAATGTTACATTCACACCAGATGCAAATGAAGCGGTTAGTGTGAGTGATTTATATGTTTAGTCAATGCAAAGATGCGTTATGGGGCTTTCACACAGGACGCGGTGTGCGCTGCGAAACCCATTCATTTTAATGGCTTGCGTCGCGTGAGGCCGGTTTGTCGACCAAAGCGCAGTGGAGCTGTATAATACAAGTTTACACCCCTATAGAGACGTATAAAGAAAAGTTGTGTCATCGAAACACATCAATTCAAGTTGGCATGTCAGGCGTGGTAGCTTGTTGTAGGTAGGCAGCTTAAGTTACGTGAAATGAAGACGGGCAACAGTAGCGTATGTATCTTCTTCACTACTAAACCCAAATAAAAAATGTAGTAATTTACAGTAATCCCACTGAAAGTTTTTAAAACTCCACCTACTTTGCACAGCCCGTCCTGTGTAAAAGCCCCATTAAACATCCTGCAGCGTGATTCGCAAGAATGAGCTGGCGCAAATGATGCGTTTCACACGAATTGAGCATTTCGGGTGTTTTATGCGCGTAATGCATTATTGCGCGATTTAAAAAATCTGAACTTTGTCTGATATTTGCACTGCGTTAACCAATCAGGAGCTTGCTCTAGTAGTAACGTGATTATGACATAGCGACCATGGGGAGATACAAAACAACAATGGAGGACAAAATCAATGTCGCTGTATGTGGACACCTGGAGCTGTATGACACATCGTCATACTGTCATACACTGTAAAAAACTATGGACGTAATGTCCGTGACGTCACCCATTGGTTTGTGAAGATCGTTTTTGAAGCTTAAAGCAGGTGTTTTGCCTGCCATCGCCATTTTGGCCACGCGTCACCGGGAATAACTCGCGGAAAACCGAAAATGGGTATAGAGGCGGGACATGGGTGAAGCTGAAGTGTCTGGTGGCTGAAACCACGTCCGCCTAGCTCCGCCTAGTGACAGCAGTGGCTGTTCAACCGTCACTCAAGTGGCCACGCCCTTAATTATGCCGAAGTTTAAGGCTTAATATGATTTAAACGGATGAGTTACAAAAACATTCACCCCTCACACAGGCAAAATTAGCTATATAGACCAAAAACACTTTTTGTACCAGGCTATAAACATATTATTTTCTACTGTAAAGTTGGCCATTTTTAACATGGGCGTCTATGGGAATTGACTCCCTTTTGGAGCCTCAAGCGGCCAGTCGATGAATTGCAGTTTAAATCACTTCCGTATTGGCTTCATCAGAGAGATAGGAAGGTTGCCGCTCAACATAGACACAGGAATATAAAGAATCTTGCTTGGAAGAAAGGGAGTGAGGAGGTCATATGTACACATATTGAGACTACAAGCTAGCTAAAGCTGGCAATTTGAGCTTATTCGCGTCTGAATTTCACATGCAAATGAGTTTACTAAAAAATGTTCAAGCGTCCAACTACGCGCAAATAGCGTGATTTATTCGCTTAATTCGTGTCGGGTGTCATATTGCATCATTTTTGCATCATATTGACTTGTTGAGAGGTGTGATGATAAAACCAAAAGCTCACATTACCCTTCAATTGTTCTTCTACTGCTCCTATTTCCATTGTTTTATTATTATTACCTTTTTTATGTGTTCATTTCTGTTTTTCTCAAGCTTTTGGAGGAACTAGGTACAGGCATTATCCAACAGTACAGAGCAGATCTAAATACTCAAAGTGCCAAATGTGTACCAGTAAGCCAGGTAACCAACAGTGAACCAAAAACACTCATTTTAACAGTCACGATGTGTATGAAAGCAATGCTGGACTGTCTTCCACGACAGGTGGTTCAGTTCTGGTCGGAGGTCTTGGGTGGTCCGCTAATCGGAGCCTTGCAGAACGAACAGCACCCAACCCTACAGACCAGCGCATGCGATGCCCTGTCCTCCATCTTACCGCAGGCTTTCAGCCAGCTGCCCGTGAGTGTGTTAAGATTGTGATTAAGATCATTATATGAGACACGTTTATGTACGAATGCATTTATATCTGCAGGATAAGACACAGGTGCTGTGTATCACGATACTGCTCGGACTGACATACAGCGAGAACTCTCTAGTGAAAGCAGCAGCGGTCAGAGCTCTGGGTGTTTATATCCTCTTCCCCTGTCTGAGAGAGGTACACTGCCAGTCTCTGCGTATGATGAAAGCTTTAGTGATTTTTTTTTTACTGATAAATCTGTTATTTTGTTTCAAATTCACAGGATGTGATGTTTGTGGCTGACACAGCCAACGCCATACTCACTGCTCTGGACGACCGCTCGCCCAACGTCCGGGCAAAGGCCGCCTGGTCGCTCGGGAACCTCACAGACACACTCATTGCCAACATGTGAGAGACAAACATTCATTTTAGTACATGTGCGGTATTTATTAGGAGAATCTGTCTGGATGATTGTTTTGGTTGTGTGTCCTCAGGCAGTCAGTTGGTTTGGAGTTTCAGGAGGACTTCTCTGATATGCTGCTGCTCAACATGCTCAGATCAGCCACTAAAGCCTCAGGAGATAAAGACAGGGTATGTACATAGTGACAGATAACATAGACATCATTCCATAATTGGAGTGGCTATTTACTATTATGTACATATTTTATAGCACCTTCATTTGATTCGGGGTAATGGAATTTCTGGAATATCATGGCATTTAAAAAGTCTTTTTCAGACATTGAAAGTCAGGGATTTTTTTACCAAGTCATATCAGGGATTTTTGTTTGTTGCTTTAAATTTTATTTTCCGTTTATCAAAATTGAATTTGATTTTTAACTTGTGATGTCAGCATGGTTCCCACGGGTCCTTGAAATCCTTAAAAGTTTGTGAATTTGGGGAAAAGAATTCAAGGCCCTGGGAAGTTTTTGAAAATATACAGTTGAAAGAAAAAGTATGTGAACCCTTTGGGCCTACCCGGATCTCCTCATAAATTGGTCACAAAATGTGTTCTGATCTCCATCCAAGTCACAACAACAGAGAAACACAGTCTGCCCAAACCAATACCGCACAAACACCATACGTTTTCATGTTTTTGTTGAACACGGCATGTGAACATTCGTGGTGCGGGGTGGAAAAAGTATGTGAAACCCTAGGCTAATGACTTCTCCAAGAGCTAATTGGAGCCAGGAGTCAGCCAACCTGGGGTCCAATCAATGTGATGAGATTGGATGTGTTGATTAAAGCTGCCCTGTCCAATAAAAAACACACCAGTTTGGAGTTTGCTGTTCTGAAGAAGCATTGTCTGATGTGAACCATGCCTTGCACAAAAGAGCTCTCAGAAGACCTACAATCAAGAATTGTTGACTTACACAAAGCTGGAAAGGGCTACAAAAGTATATCTAAAAGCCTTGATGTCAATGTGTCCACGGTAAGACAGATTGTCTACAAATGGAGAAAGTTCAGCACTGTTGCTACACTCCCTAGGCATGGTCGTCCTCTAAAGATGACTGCAAGAGCACAGCGCAGAATGCTCAATGAGGTGAAGAAGAATCCTAGAGTGTCAGCTAAAGACTTACAGAAACCTCTGGACATGCTAACATTTTTGTTGACAAATCTACAATAAGGAAAACATTAAACAAGAATGGACTTCATGGGAGGACACCACTGAGGAAGCCACTGTTGTCCAAAAAAAACATTGCAGCACATTTGAAGTTTGCAAAAGAGCACCTGGTTGTTCCACAGCACTACTGGCAAAACATTCTGTGGACAGATGAAACCAAAATTGAGTTGTTTGGAAAGGACACAAAACGCTATGTGTGTAGAACAAAAGGCACAGCACACCAACATCAAAACCTCATCCCAACTGTGAAATATGGTGGAGGGGGCATCATGGTTTGGGGCTGTTTTGCTTCCTCAGGCCCTGGACGGATTACTGTCATAGATGGAAAAATGAATTTATCAAGACATTTTACAGGAAAACTTAAGACCATCTGTCTGCCAACTGAAGCTTAACAGAGGATGGACGATGCAACAGGACAACGACGCAAAGCATAGAAGTAAATCAACAACAGAATGGCTTCAACAGAAGAAAATACGCCTTCTGGAGTCCTGACCTCAACCCGATTGAGATGCTGTGGCATGACCTCAAGAGAGCGATTCACACCAGACATCCCAAGAATATTGCTGAACTGAAAGACTTTTGTAAAGAGGAATGGACCAAAATTTCTCCTGACCGTTGTGCAGGTCTGATCTGCAACTATAGGAAACGTTTGGTTGAGGTTATTGCTGCCAAAGGAGGGTCAACCAGTTATTAAACCCAAAGGTTCACATCATTTTTCCACCCTGCACTATGAATGTTTACATGTTGTGTTTAATAAAAACATGAAAACGTCTCGGGTTACGTATGTAACTGTTGTTCCCTGAGAAGGGAACGAGACGCTGCGTCTCCCTTGCCATACTTCATGCGTCCCTGTAACGCCGTCTTTGGCTAACTAAGGTGTGGGAATACCATTTCCAGGTCCAAGCCTCCACTAACTACAATGTAAACAGCTGTTTATTGGCACTGTTTATTCATGTCACGCATTTAAGCTACTTTTTTTTTATTTAAGGTGTGCACTACATTACATTATCCAGGTTTACGGCATAATCCAGAAATAGGTCATGTAAATTCAGCATTTTAGTCAGTGAAAGTTAGGAAAAAGTCAGGGAATTTGACTTAGAGTAGGAACCCTGGTCATTACTTTAACCGTCCAAGAATATAAATCCTAAAAACATCCAAATATTTCATAAACTGACACAGACAAATAAATTGTAAACCTGTTACAGGTGAAGAGCAACGCTGTCCGTGCGCTTGGGAATCTGCTGCACTTCCTGCAGCCGGGGCATCTGGGTAAACCTGTGTTTGTTCAGCCTGTTCAAGAGGCCATGAGCGCGCTGATCAATACGGTTAAAGGCGAAGCAACCATGAAAGTTCGCTGGAATGCCTGTTATGCGCTGGGTAATGCCTTCAGAAATCACAACCTACCTCTGGGTAAGTACAGAAAGAAATCTGCATTACTGGTGCTTGCAAAAAGCAATCATGACATTTACATCCCACTCTATTGCAGTACAATCCAAACAAACAAAAGGGGAGGTGGGGTGTTGGCTTCATTCCTCCTTTTTTATCCTTGGCCAATCACATGCCTGAGTGTACAATTATTAATAATACACAACATCCCTAATATTTTTCCTTCAGGTACAGCTGCCTGGTCTAATGATGCCTACTCCGCCCTCTCCTATGTTGTCACTTCCTGTAAAAACTTCAAAGTGCGCATCAAATCTGCCGCTGCGCTTTCAATACCTACAGCACGCGATCGCTACGGAGACGCTGGCCAGTTCGCCGAAGTCTGGCGTGCTTTGGTGCAAGCCCTCGAGCACAGCGAAGAAACCGAAGATTTCCTGGAATATCGCTACTCCGCTAGCTTACGCACCCAACTTTGCCGCGCTCTACTGCATCTCCTGTCCATATGCCAATCTGATGACCTTCCTGCCCTGAGGTCATCATTGAATGACCAATCAAGACCGGTACTAAAAGACTTCTTGGTTCGTTACCTTAGCGAAAGGGGTGCGGTTTTGGTCGCCGGGTGTGACGGTGTTGAGGGTGAAGATGCGGTTGATCACACAGTGACTAAAGATGGACTGATGGTGCTCCATGAGACATTGAAGAGGCTGAAGGAACTCCAGACTGTGTCAGACGGCACTGAAGACCTGAGGACTGTGGTGGATTTCCTAGAAGATGTAGTGAGAGACTTTGAGGTGATGAAAGAAGCTGACGGCACGCAGTGAGGAACAGGAAAAATCAAAGTGTAATTACAGAAACATTCAGCTGCGATTAAAGCATTTTTAAATATTTTAGTCTTTTAAAATTTATTACATGTTCCCAAGCTGTCACTGTGGCAGGTCCTTATACTGTATGCATCATTATCTATACATTTGGTACCACTACAGTATGTACCTCTGAGGTACTAAAATGAACTCTACGTGCAATGGTGTACTTTTTAAAAGGGTACCGCCCCAGTGACAGCTATGGATCTTTTTTCTGACCGTTTAGGACATTTTTGTATATATATATCATGTAATATAATTAAACCCATTTTTATTGGACTACAGATTATGTGGACTGATGTCATAATTGTTTTAAATTAATACAAATTAAAGCATAACCCAATGCAATCTCACCCGCTAGATGCCACTAAAAAGATGTCAAATAAATCTTTGGTGTCTCCAGAGTACATGTGTGAAGTTCTAGCTCAAAATATCATATAAATAATTTATTATAGCATGTTAAAACTGCCACTTTGTAGGTGTGAGCACAAATGTTCTAGGTGCGTCATTTAAATGCAAATGAGCTGACTAATTGCGACTAATCATTTGCAGAATAAAAGTTTTTGTTTACATAATATATGTATGTTCACTGTGTATAATAATTATGTATAAATACACACACACGTATATAATAAGGAAACATTTGCATGTGTATATACATGTTTATATTTGAAGAGTTTTGTTGCAAAACGAGATAACCACCGTTTTTTTTTAATTGTTAAGAAATCTCGTTTTTTGGTTGTGCGTTCCAATTAATTTCAATGCAACTGCAGTTGGTTTGTTTTGATTTAAACCTTCATAACTTAAAAAATACAGCTAAGTAGCACCATAAAACAAAATAATAACATGATAACATAATATTAAACATGTTTTGACAAAAATGTAAAAAAATGGATTTATCTCGTTTTGCAACGAAGCTCTTCATTTATATATAATTTATATTATAAATATATATTATATAAATATATTTTTCCTTAAAATTATACATGTATGTGTGTGTATTTATATATACATAATTATTATACACAGTACACACACACACATATTGTGTACACAAAAACTTTATTCTGCAAATGATTTAGTCGCGACTATACCTGAGTCAGCACTACTTTTTGACATCACAAATTTTAATGAGCTTTTTTCACATGCTTGCTGATAATGGTTTACCAAAACTAAGTTACTGGGTTGATATTTTTCACATTTTCTAGGTTAATTGAAGCACTGGGGACCCAATTATAGCACTTAAACATGGAAAAAGACAGATTTTCGTGATATGTCCCCTTTAAAACACAGAAACATTTACACTTTATAGTAAGCATGTATGTACAGAATGAGAAGGTTTTATAAGTTTATAACTTTTTATAAGAACACATATTTAAAGTAATAGTTCACCCAAATCCTAATTCATCCAAGTCATAATTTACTCGCCTTCATGCCACCCTAAACAAACATGACTTGCTTTTTTCATTTAAACACAAAGAATTTCGTCATAAAATGCCATCATGCTGTCTTTTTATATGGGGCTCCACATACATCCATCATTAAAGTAATCCAAATGACTCCACTTGGTTAATATAGGAGGAGCTCCGATGCAAAAGCCTTTAAACGCCACTGTCAGAAATTAAATAATGACATGATGTGAAAAGTTTTGATGTGTTTTGGTTAAGATATTAAACAAAGAGTGTTTTGGAGGCATGGAAGTAAATTTCTTCATCTTAAGTTACCAAACCCAGCCTTATATTATTTTAATCACTGTGTTGTTACCTAAAACCTAACACCATTTTGAAACTCAGCAACTCCTAATAACTGATAGCTGGAATTGAAAATTTTTTTAAACCTCAGGTATACAATGATAATGAAATGAAAACAATGTAAATACTATTCAACAAAATAACTGTTAATACAATATCAGGGGAAAGAACTCACAATTATGATTTTTTTTTTAAATTTTGCAGCCCTTTCAAAAATCTATTTATATGCATTGATGCACAATACAAGGATGGTTAGATGAAGGATCACGTATGGATGAATGTGTGGATATCTATCTTTAGTATATAGACAGAATTTTATTGAATTATTTGTGATTAAACACAATTTTCTAGCAGGTGTTACAACAAACCCTCTGTTTGTTACAATGAACCCCACCTATGGGGTAACGTTTGCACTCCTCTCACTTTTGGTGTAATTGTACGATAATGGTAGGTCCCACAAACAAACTTTAAATGTTCATTTGTAGCAGAGATGTGTGTGTTGATTGTGGAAAAAAAATATTAATCTAACTTAAATGCTTTTTGAATGATAAAACCAAAGTCAAAAAGAATTCATTGAAAACTTTTACTTTAAATCTGTTTAATTCCGTCTCAGGTAATTTAAAAAATACCAGTTGGTTGGCAAAATTATTATTTACAAGAAAACATGCCAGACGCACTTAGAATGTTTTGCATGAGCTCTTCGTATCCTTTGAATGTGAAATAATAGATTTGTGAGAGAAATGTGCCATTTACTAATTGCCGTCCATTTTCGTTGTATTCTGTGCAATGAAATTAAAGTATTCAATTTCATTCATTTTTCATCTCATACATGAATAGTTTAATTCCTTTTAATTAATTTTGACAAGCTTAACTCCATTATACCCAGTTACTACAAGACCATATGATCACTTTAATCAGTATGATCCTATTTTATCAGATCAGCATTTTTTAAGTTTCATCTATATGTGATTTTTATCCTCCAAAGTTGTTTGTTAACATTTTTATTAATACGTAGTTGTAATCTCGACTTTTCATGTTGGTGTAAGATCAACCTGAATGCCATGAAGAAAGCTTGGATGAAGTGAATTTGGGTTTGATGTGATGGCCTGATTGACTCTGGCCCTCATGCGGCCCCGGGGTCACTGAGGCGTGAGAGAGAAAGCAGAGGGAGGAGAGCGATCGGGATGAAGAAGAGGACAGAACGTGTGATTCCTGTGAAGAGCAGATCAAGCGAGCGTGAGGTTCAGTGGGCAAAGTCCATTCGCCTCTTCCAGGGGGTGTGGGGTGTATAATGCTGATTCAAGCACGTCTGCCCCTGTGCATTCACCCGAATCCCCCCCTTCATCCCATTGGGGGCCTGAAGTGGTAGGGGGTAAAATGAAGGACAATCGAGATCTATGAAACACAACAAACCCTTTCGTAGAAGAGTTGGGTATGAATCTAAGCAAAAAAAATAATGATCCAGAACTTAACAACTAAAGTGGTAGATTTGCATTTTGTCTTGAAATACTTATTCCTGCACTGTAAAAATTAAATCATATCAACATATATGTTTTATGTTAATTTAACTAAAAAATTAAGTTAAACAATTTCAACTTGTTTTAATAAGTTATGTCAACTTAAAAATTAGGTTGAATTGACTTTTTATAAATAACTGAAATAATTAAGTTGTTTTAACTTCATGCTGCATTTTTTACAGTGACGGTGAATTTAAATTTAAATCTGACTTAATAGGCTACTACGAATACCACAGTATATACTTATCACAGAAGGTGTTTAGATGTTTTTGTTGGTTGAAAGATTTGCAACACGTTAGTTAAGGAATACTTGATTAACCCGAGTACCCATTTAGCTAAATCACTGTGTACGGTACGGATGAGCGATGTTCCTCTAACAGAGTAATAAGTAAAGAGATTTAGTGATGCCCAATCCCTGCAGGTGTCATGTCATATCTCTCCATATTAATTGGTTTTAAATGCTACATGGATGCCATACACGTGAAATCTTTTTTTTATTGTGACCACATCACATGTTCTGTCTGAAATGAGTCTCAGATTTTTCAGATTTTGACCCCTCGTGGGGAGCCATCAAAGTTGTCTTTGAACGTTGTATCCATAAAAAGGCCATGAATTCTTTACTGTGCCGTAAAACCTATCCAATGATACAGCGTTATAGTCCCGAGATCTGTGCAGTTTGCATGAAATGGAAAGGCATTTTAGCAAACAATGTGAATAGGAGGTCAAGCGTTGTAAAAAAAGGCCTTGGTTATGGCTGTTGTGCAAATATGAGCGAGATGACTTGTGAATGCATTTGGACTCTTGAGCTGAACGTATAGTTTAGTTGTGGTTGGTACTCTAAAATCACAATAAAAAAGCTTTCAGATCATTCTAATGTAGTTTTGTTGTAGAAACATGGTATGGTAGTTTGGTCTGTACTATGGTAACTATGGTAAACAGTTGTTTAAGTGTATGTCAGCGGGGGTCTTTAGAGTTGCGGTGTGTTCTGGGAGAGTAGCTTCACTCACACTCCTTATTTCCTCTACAACTCAACTCATTTGCTCCTCTACCTCCTTAAAGGAAATGAGTCTAATGTCTTGAGTCACTTTAATTTTGACAAATGCCTTCAGTGAATGTTAGCGGGCTTACACGTTCATTAGACTGGATGAACGATACTCTGCTTTAGCATGTTTGTTAAAACTGCTTTAAGGTTTGTCGAAATTATAAAAAGTAGTGTCTTGGAAAATAACAATTCTAGCGTTATGGATATGACGTTTGCAGTCAAAACTTAAAATATAAATTCTCAGATAATGCATTTATTAGCAATATATTGAACCATCTGTTTGTATTTTCCTAAATAGAAATCAGAAAAATATAAGAATACGTTTTTTATTTTAGATGGGATGTGACAAAAAAAGGACACGTTTTTGCGAAACAGCCTATTTTGTAATATTTCAATGCACAATGAATGCAAAATGAATCCAAATCCATTATCCAACAAATGCTGAAGAGATGGCTCTACAAAAGAATAAATTATTATTATTTTATTTTAATTTTGTGTGCACATTTTTTGAGAAAGAAACAACGTTATGGATTTGACATTTCTCTATGGGCATAAAACTTTAACAGAAACTTTGCATAGATATTATAACCACCACAAATTGACATCCGAGCTATCAATAAGGTTAAAAACTTTACTTTTCATGCTAGGTTGGCATTTGCATAGAATTGTCTACAAAACAAATATATCAGGGTAGTAATGATATAATTTAAATTTAATTTTATGTGTATAAATGTAAAATGTATTTTTGAACACCTTCACAAATCTGACAAAAAAAGATCAGTCCTTTCAAATAAGGAAAAATGCCTCCAAGAATGACTGATGGTTAGTTTGTACACTGTCATTGGACAGTAGCACCCCACTGTAAAAATCCATTGTTGCACTTATTTTTTTTATTTAATCAATTTGAAATTACAATTAATTTCAACTTCCTTGAGGAGTTGCTATAAAAAAAGTAAAAAAAACCTTAAGCTTTATTTTTTAATTTATAGCAACTCCTCACTAGTCAAGTTGAAATTAATTGTAAAACATTTTTTACAGTGTAATACCATACCTTTGAGGTACTTATTTAAACTCTTAAAGGAAAACACCACGGTTTTCAATATTTTACTATGTTCTTACTTCAACTTAGATGAATGAATACATACCTATCTTTATTCAATGCATGCGGGTGATTCTCACGAAACCATTGAAACACCACGGCACTAATGATTTTAGCTTTAAAATGTGTAATATAGTAACATTAAAAAGCATCAGAATTAACACAATACTGTGTTCTACCTTGCACAATGTGTGATTTCAACATAAGAATTTATAATTGTAAATTTAATCTCATTTTCTGCTGAAATTCTCATTACCGCAATGTGTCCGGCTGTGTTTGAACATGCGTTATGTTGTAATTTAATCAAATTAACACAAAAATATTTTTAAAAAAAATAAATGGATGTTTTGCTAGACTACTTTAGATGACAGAAAAAATATTTACTGAATATTCATGTATAATAATAATGAAGAAAAATTAGGAAAATGATGTGTCCATGCCTGATGTTCTCATCCTCCGCAACACTTTTTGAGAACAATTTAAGCACACATACAGAATTTTAATAAAGTTTGATTTTGAGTGACCAAGCACATGGACCAGTTACTTCAAGATGGCTACCAGGTAAGATCATTTTTTACAGTTAATTTGAAATATTGTCTTGTCAGAATGCTTACACGACATTTTGATTATCATTACCGCAACAGATGCTTATTAAATGTTAATTTAATTAATAGAAGCATAATACTTTGATTTTAAATGCATGTGCAGAATCTCCAAATTATGTTCTTTCAGGTTTGTCAGGTCATTTTGAAAATATGTCAGTGTTGATGTTTTCTGACTGTTGCGGTAATGAGATTTTTTAGGACTAATTTTTTAAATTATGTTACAAAAACTGTTAAATGATAAGTATAAGTTTTTAAATTAATGTTCCCATTTACTCCAGACTTTGTTTTTCAATGTCTGGTGGGAAAAAAAGTAAATTTAAGCAATTTTTACATTTTCATGCTTGACATTTTTAAAACCAAGTTTTCGTGAGAATCACCCATGCACTTAATCTTTGTACAGTGCGTTGTGAATGTATTAGCATTTAGCCCAGCACATCCAAACAGGGATGAATTTAGAAGCCACTAAACACTTCCTTGTTTTCCCTATTTAAAGACTGTTACATGAGTAGTTACACAAGTAAGTATGTATGGTGGCACAAAATAAAACATGGTGATTTTTTAAGCGGGTAAAAAATGAGAACTACATTGTATGGCGGAAGAGCACTTAGTTTGCAGCCCTTCGACCTTGGTGCGGAGTAATATTGGCAGAAGTTTGAGCGAGAGGGGGAGTAGTCAGGAGGAGAGGTCTACACGGGTCCAAAAATTTCAACCCGAACCCGAAAAGACCTGTAAATGTGCTAAACTGAACCGACCCGGACCCGTCTGTTATTTTGAAAGCTGGACCCGGAACCGACCCGGACCCGTTTATTATTTAAAAGCTGTACCTGAACCCGGCCGAGAAGACCAGACGGGCAAATATTCTTTAGCTAAATGTTATTAATAAGTCAATAAACGTAAAAGTAGCGAAAATTAAACTTTTTTGTCTTACCCATAGAAGTTAGCATTCTCCCTCGTATCCTTGTACCTGACTGTGATGCACAATCCTCATTACCAAGAAAGTTCCATTCATGTTATTCCTCTCTTGACGATTAAAATGTTTAATGCTTATTTCAGCTTTAAAAGTCCACTTTACAGTCACGGTGATGAATAACGCAGTTTTACATTTGTCATTTATCGGGCCAACTTGCATAATAATTTATACTGTTTGCCCATTTGGATTATAATGACGATTGCTCGTTCAGTGTCATGGCTGCTTTCATTAGCTTTACTTCTTTGCTATCATCTCTGTGCTCTTTGAGCAGAGTCTGAGCGAAAACTTTAGATATAACAGCAAGACGGTCAATTTATAATATTATTATAAAAATTAGAGAAGTCAGTGCAAAACACGCGGTATGGCGGAATAAGTCCCGTCTTCTAAATAAAAGAGCCAATTGTCAAAGGTAAAGTCATTGCGTCTCACTGCAGAAGCTCTTGACTGGTAGCCAGAGAAACATTAAAAGAGCACATGCGCGTTAGCTGTTTACCCACACTGTTAAACAGACCCGAAACCTGAAGTAATAGATTGAGACCCAACCCGAACCCGGCTGATCATTTAAAATATAGCTGTGTAGACCTCTAGTCAGGAGTGATGATGTTACTGCGTGCTGAGGTCGAAGTGATGCGAACCAAGTGCTCCTCTGCCTGGAAATATAGTTCTCATCTTAAACAATCTCCACGTTTCATTTTGTGTCACTATACTTACTCGTGTAACTACTCATTTATCAGTCTTTAAATAGGGTAAACATGGAAGTGTTTGGTAGCTTCTAAATTCATCCCTGTTTGGATCCTAAAGAATGGGGCTAGGCTAAATGCTAACACATTCACGACACGCTGTACAAAGATTAAGTACACGCATTGAAAACAGATAGGTATGTATTAATTCATCTAAATTGAGCTAAGAACATATCAAAAAATGTTGAAAACGGTGGTGTTTTCCTTTAAAGGCATACTTTTTGAAATGGTTCTGCCCCACTGAAAGCTATGGATCATTTTTTACCATTTTATTTTTTTGACAGTGTATAATTGAAGAATTTGTAAACATTTATTGGGGCAACAGCTTTTACAAATCACATCTGCTTTATATATATTATATATTATATTTATATATGTTATAGAATATATATTCTATAACATAATCATAGTCATTGCTCATCATTATGAAATGCAAGTTCATGTGGGTTACATGACTGAGGTTAATGTCTAACAAGGTGATCAGCAGAGGGTTTATATGGTGACACCTGTGGACAGAGTACTCTCATTGCAAACACTATTAATGCCTGGAGACCTCACCCTATAGGACATCAGCATTTTTTTTTTGTAAGAAATTAGGATCTCTTGATTTTTCATTTATCTCAGAGTGTGTGTGTGTTTGTGTGTGTGTGTGTGTGTGTGTTTAGGTGAACTTTTGAGACCAAGTCAAGGTCCGGCTTACTGACTCGGAACTCATCTTCTGGTCATTGATTCTCCAGCATGACCATCACTGTCTAAACTGTGTGTGTAAGACACTTAACATAAATAGTATATATCAGAGTATTATCCAAAGGGACATGCATATAAATACATTTTATTAGTCTTTTGTGTGTCTGTGTCATCTTGTAATCAAACTCATGATCTTGGTGTTGCTAGAGCACTATGCATTTGCCTGTTGAGTAACAAAAACACTACCAAACTATTATTGTTGTACTATATTTGATTTGTAAGTGCTTCACACCTCACTGAGATAAACAGGTAGATCTCATATATGGATGAATACAGTGAAGTACTGGTCTAGACTGATAACACACAGAATACCTTCGCTTTCAAACCACAGGCAAATCAACTATATTATGAAAAAACATCAAGGAAGGGGCTTTTTAAGAGGAACAGCAGAGCCTTTGATGGAGTCAGAACGCAACATAAAAACCTTTGCTACCTCCTGGTCAAAAAGGTGCCGGAGAAAAAAACGAACGAATTATTCATCCGATACTGTCACACTCCATTGCAGCTTTCACAACAGAAGCGGTTTCACATCCTGGAAAAAAATATGTAATTTCTGTAAGTTTGTTATTAACCACTGTTAATCATTGAGTATTGACCAGTCCCCAAAATGTGTGAGAAAGGTTGGAATCCAAAATGCATTAAAATTCTGTTCCAGCAGCAAATCTGGTTTTGGGAATAACTGCAGGGATTAAGACCTGAGATCATAGCTGACAACGTAATGATCCAATTTTTAATCAGATTTCTCTTTAAAACATTCAGTTTATGTTTGACTTTCTCTCTAAGACATACCAGAGAGAAATGTGAAGTATATTGGGAAAAATGTATATTTTTTTCTGAATACAAATTGAGATGTATAGGCCTTGCTTATTTATTTATTTATATTTTTTCATTTATTTATTTCTTTTCCTTTTTTGCTTTACATGATGTTGAGCGTTTCTGTTAATATATGATGAGTATGCCTGATGTCCCTTGGTCTGTCTGTCTAAAAAGGCCCCTTTTTTCCCTTTTATTTTTTTGTTTAAGAAAAATAAAAAAAATAAAGTTTCAAAAACATTCAGTTTATGAAGCTCAGCATGAAGTAAAAAAAACTTTGTTTTGCAAACTTACTATTCTATGTTTTGGCATGTGAAAAGTTGACATAACTTATAAAATCAAGTTGAAATGGTTTAACTAAATTTTTTATGGTAAAGTAACATAAAAATATATGATGATTTGACAAAAATGCATATTTTTTACAGTGTGTGTACAGAGCTGAAAATGATGCACACGCTACATGCTATTTTCACAAATTTACTACTCAGTTTTAAAAATGATTATTTCGCTAGAAGCCACATTTTGCAGAAGCCAAATGTTTAGTTTCATAAGTACTCCATAATTTTAATATTTATTATATGAAAAAGAAATGCCCCCCATAAGAGGAGGAAGGGGTTCAAAGGACCATAGTAATAGGACAACAAAAACTGAAAATTTGAAAGAAAAAAAAGATTTCTGACAGAACGTGAACATCTGTAAATAGCCCAAATTGGATTTCTTTAAAATTAAAATGTATCTCAAATAATAATAATAATAACAGACCTATTTGATAAAACAACATGAATTTACTAGATAACAATGCAACATATGACAGTATATGATTTATCAACAGTTAATACACACACTGACAAGCTTATAAGCAGCAGTAGCACGTGAAGTGTTAAATATTAAATGTTATTTCATTTAGAAAGCAATATCAGGTACAAATTAATGTCTATAAGTTAACAACTGAACACTTTTTCTCCTGTAGACTATAAATTATTTAATATTATAAATTAACTTTTTAAGTAGGCCTAGCAACCATAACAATATATTGATAAAGTATACTTTGAATGAGAAATGCTTATTATTTCAGCATAACTCATAAACAAGACATTTGCATAATGTAAATCAGCCAATGACCATTTAGTCATTCCCAGGGCCCCGCCCACCACCAACGTAAACTACTTCCTTCAGCAGGTGCGCTCGTACAACTGCACGACTTTATGAAAAGGACACTTTCGGGCTTCTGTCGCCTAAAAAAGTATCTTTGTTGTATTTTATATCACACGTCTATTTACACGAGGATTTTCAACTAGACCGGATTGATGTTTACTGAAATGGTGTCCAAGTTGACATCTCTTCAGCAGGAACTCCTGAGCGCTTTACTGGACTCGGGGGTCACGAAGGATGTGCTCGTTCAGGCACTGGAGGATTTATGTCCGTGTCCCGCTGAATTCGGAATAAAAATCGAGAAACCCTTATCCCCGTCCAGTGTCAACGGCGGCAGTGACTCAAATGATTCAAAGCCGGTGTTTGTGACTCTGGGTAGCGCGCAGGGTAAAGGTAGTAAACTGTCCGGTGATGAAGGCTCAGAGGACGGGGATGAGTACGACACACCACCGATCCTGCGCGAGCTCCAATCACTTAACACTGAGGAGGCGGCGGAGCAGCGCGCGGAGGTCGACCGCATGTTAGCGTGAGTCTTTCACCAACTGCTTTTAACTTTATTATTCATTATAAACGTTAAATATTGTAATAATAACATCTTGTTACAATATTAGGCATGTATACACAAAATACGAGCATCGTCATAAACGGGTTTTTTTTGTTGGCGTGTTGATTAAAATTTGACCATGGTTTTGCTAGTAACAACGATATTTAATATTAGCTAGTATCCATGTTTTTGTTTTATTAAAACCATGGTTAATTTTCGTAATTTTCGTTTTGCTTATAATAGCTGTATTATTTTTTTAGTTTTATTTGCGAGATATAGAAACCAGAATGACAACATAATTGCCGGTGATTCTTTTTCCTTTGTGTATTTTCTTGTTATTTGATTTGTACTATTTTGTTTGATCTTATTTCAGTATTTTTTAATTAGGCCTACTCGTTTAGCATTTTACTTATAGACATACATTTAGGTAAATTTTTAATGGGCCGATTTATTAGAAAATTTATTAGAACATTTATATTTAGAGAATATTAGTAACGTTATTTTAAATCTTCACTGGATTATAGACAACAGGTAAAGTCAAAACGAAACCACGTGTAGTTGTTATTAATTTATTTCTATAAATCATCAACAGAAAGATACACAATGTCGTATGAATAGACGGAAAAGATATCTAGTTATTCATTGTCCAAAGTTATAGGCTTAAATCAACATCCTCGACCACACTCTAATGTGAGGGCTTATTTCCAAAAACAAACACATATATTTTATTGTTATATGAAGCGCATTTTCTTACATTTTCATTCGTTTGTGCTACGAATGTTATAGGTTCATACTCTTTGTATGCTGCGTACTGTAGTCAAAGTTTATTTAGGATTATTTAATTTGTTTAATTTCAAAGGCTAATTATAGAATAATTGTGTTATAATTATAGTGAAAAGGGGGGGATTGTTTTTATTTTATTTTAATAAATTGCATGTTGAAACCTGCTAAGCTAATAGCATATTAAGAAACATTTTTTTAACATTTTGAAATTGTGTGCTTCCTAATCGATGTAGGTTTTGCATAGGCCTGCATTATTTTTATTTTTATTAATTTTTTTCATGATATTTAACATTCGTAATTAGATTTGGACATAATGCCATACAAAACAAACTTTAAAAAATAGATATAGGCCTATAGTATAGACAATAATAAATTATATTGTTGTTTCAGAGAGGATCCGTGGCGCGTGGCGCGCACTGTTAAGGGTTACATGCAGCAGCACAATATCCCTCAGCGCGAGGTGGTGGATGTCACCGGTTTGAATCAATCGCACCTGTCACAGCATCTCAATAAAGGGACACCGATGAAGACGACCAAACGAGCCGCGCTTTACACGTGGTACGTCCAAAAACAGCGTGAAATCGACCGACGTAAGTCTTTTTGCATAATGTTAAAATATTCACTATTTATTTGTATTAGTATTTTAAATGTATTTTTCCAGTAGTATCAAATGGAGTATTTGAACACGTAACCCTAAAAATAAACGACTGCATTAGATAACAAATAAATCAAGCCATTTATTTAAAAAAAGTTACATATGCCTAAATAATTGCAAACAGTAGCATAGCAAAGTAAAATTATGAATTTTGAAATACATTTAAAAAAACTTTTCAAATATGATGCTGCTAAATAATTAAATAAGTAAATGTAATTAGATTTCTTACATTTATTACATATTGTAATGCAAATATTTGTTATGTTTACATTTTTATATTTTTTATTATTCGTTTACTATTCTTATTATTATAATTTTATAACGTTTATTTATAATAATATTATACTGTGTTAAATAAAATACTAGATTAATTAATCATTCTAAAAAATGCTGGTTTAACCCATGGTGAAATATGGACAAACCCAACAGCTGGTTTAAATGAATCTGGAAAATGTTAATATTTGACCCAACCATAAATTGAAACAACCCAGCATTTTTAAAAGTGCACACAAGCTTTATATTAAACATCTTGATTTCATTTCGTCCATTTGTATATCCCATTTCCAAAAAAAGCTTTTTAAAAATAAATATATTTATATTGTAAACTTATATTTTTTATGCCCTTAACAACCAACAATATGAAGGTCACCTTTGAACAAGGTCAAAATGTGAGCTTCAAGCCGTATCATTGCCCCCAACATAGCTGCCCTCAAAACAGCACCTTCTCTATATGGGAGTCCCCATCCAAACACTATATCATGATATTGCCTTACTCTGCCCCAATCGTGTCCCCCTCTTATTTCCGCAGAGTTCGACCGTGTTCAGGGCTCTGACCCCAATGACTCAGGCAGTCAGGATCAGGTCCTGTTTTTTTTCCCAGAATTCAATCATGCCGGACACAATCCGGGGACAGTGGGAGGTTCCGGAGTGCCGCTCGGAGACGAGGGCGAGCCGGGTTCCAAGAGAATGAGGCGAAACCGTTTCAAATGGGGTCCGGCGTCCCAGGAGATCCTTTACCAGGCTTATGATCGGCAGAAGAACCCCAGTAAAGAAGAGAGGGAGGCGCTGGTGGAGGAATGCAACAGGTAACCTCTCACCATAAACACCATCTATGCATGGGGTCACAGTGGGTGATGATGACTTACAGTATTATGAAAAAGTTTTATGCCACCACCAGTTTTGTTGTTTTTTCCCAAGATAAATGAAATGGATTGATATTAAATTTGTGTATATAAAAATATTCAATGATGATTGTTTGCAGGGCCGAATGTATGCAAAGGGGCGTGTCACCTTCCAAAGCTCATGGATTAGG
The DNA here is from genome assembly GCF_027580225.2 of Misgurnus anguillicaudatus. Taxonomy (NCBI): domain Eukaryota; kingdom Metazoa; phylum Chordata; class Actinopteri; order Cypriniformes; family Cobitidae; genus Misgurnus; species Misgurnus anguillicaudatus. Next base: position 9,849,864 of record NC_073345.2, read on the forward strand.
ATCTAATCTGGTCACAGAAGTTCGCGTATACAACTGGTTCGCTAACCGGCGTAAGGAGGAAGCGTTCAGACAGAAGCTGGCGATGGACACGTACACCCCACACAGCATGAATCCACTGCTGTCTCATGCATCACCACACACGCAACATCATCACAGTAACTCAGATTCAAGTAAGTATTTCACTGCAGTACAAACACTCATACAGAATCACAAGCCATGTTTACACCTGTATTAACATCTCGGCTGATCCCATCACAAGTGCTCATATCTGTTTACACCCAGAAACATGCGTCTCAAATATGACATTGGCAGATTATTGTATTCAAAGTGACTATACACTTAAGTATGTGTGTTCCCTTTTAGTTCAAACCTATGACGTCTTGTATTGCAAATGAAATAACCTACCAACTGAGCTACAGGAGCACTGTTATTTTTGACAAGCTCCTTTATTAAGTGAACACTGATGTGTGTGCTTACTAAATCTTTATGTCAGGAAAACCAAAGCACTTCCTTAAAACCCATGTTCCTAATATCGATTGGACGGTTATTTTTATTTTAAAGGGAACATATAATGCAAAATCCACTTTTGTGTTTGGACATAACTGTGTGTTGGCAGCGTGTGAACACAACAACCCTACAATGAAAATGAAAATCCATCTTCTTCGTTTTTAATCCCCATTAAATCAAAGAGTCTCATTAGACATGCTGTGTTGACTCTTATGTTAATGTGACATCACACTGAAAAAGCCCCGTCCATGGCCACTGCCTCACTGGTTAATTTTACCCAAAAGCTACAAAATTATTCATTCAATTTGCTCAGTTTTTTGAGGTGAGTGGTTGCAATCAATTTATTTAAGCTACATTTAAACAAACGTTTTTTCTTCTAATTTTCTTTGTTTAAATGTAGCTTAAATAAATTGATTGCGACCACTTACCTTAAAAACTGAGTAAATTGAATGAATAATTTTTTTCAGTGTAAATATACGTTTGTTTCAGACTGTATTATTCACAGAAATCAGATCTATTTTTAACCAAAAGCGCTCATTGTCCGTTGGTGAGGGTGTGGGGGCCGTTGCTCATTTGCATTTAAAGTGACAGACACAAAAACAGCGCATTTTGGGGAATTTTAGACATGCTTTAACAAATGATCCGTGGGGTATTTTGAACTAAAACTTCGCAGACACATTCTAAGCACTAGTGTTATAGTCAAGACCACCTAAACCCAGACCAAGTCATGACCAAGACCAAGACAGACTGAGACCGAGACAAGACCAAGACTTTGAAGGGTCGAGACCAAGTCAAGTCACTGCATTAAAACACTTATGATAAAATGTGGAATAATAAATAATAATAATAATAAATGAACACCTTAAAAATCTGTTAATTATAATAATTATTTAATAATTAATGGTAAAAAAGTATTTCGTGATATGCCATCAGTGGTCTTGAAATAAAATTCGGAGTCCTCTTCATCTGAGACCGAGACGAGACCGAGTAAAAATGGGGTCGATTCGAGACAAGACCAAGACCTTTAAAAAGACCAAGACAGATCTCGAGTACTACAACACTACTAAGCACACCTAAGACTTATATTACATCTTGTAAAAATAGGCATATTAGGTGCCGTTTAAAGTCACAAAACCTGAACCCTTGAACCCTATATTATAAATACAATGTGCACATGCTTTTCTGGCTCCCTTTAAATGTGGTTGAACCAATAATAAAACGTTTTGGACCATGCTTACCAGTGTTTGATCTGCATTAACAGCGCAAAAGGTCATGGGTTTGAACCCAGTATAAGTAAATAAGAAATAAAAGTACAAATATTTAAAAATACACAAATAGACAATAAGCATATGTACAGGCATGTTATATACAGAGGAAATGTAAAATAAGAAGAAGAATGGATAAATAGTGTGCTCAGTGTCATAAATGAATGTTAATACCTGGGGTAAATGGGGTCACGGATAAGCAAGTGTGTGTGTGTGTTTCATTGGAATTCCTCCATTTCATCTGTGTGCGAGCAAAATGCCGGGCCACACCCGTAGACACAGGTGAGACTGAAGGACAAAAAAAATCGCTTGACACAATCTTGAGGTCAAACCAGGGTCAAGTCAAGGTTTGGTGGCGGGGAGGGAGCGATTCGATCGCAGACATTTTCTCATTCATAAGATCTCTCTTCAAAATTAAATCGTGATCGTATAAAATATTTAAAATGTTTAACGCTTATCTCTACGAAATAAACACAGTTTTGTGCTGTTGTAAATCCGTAAACTGGCAGACTGTGAAATAGGGCGAATTCCACAGTATGTTTACAAATGGATTAATATTACGTCAGGAGAGCGAGTCAGTGAACAGCGTGTTTGCTTATACTGTGTATTCTGCTACAGTCACTGAACTTACACTCTTCAAAACCTCTTTGATTGTATTTGGTCACCTACACGAACAAAAGAAACTGAACAACATTTAGTATAAACAGTCCTATGGTATATTTTTAGGAAATGCATTTAAATATCAACAAAAATGTGCAAGTGAGCGACGGTTGTATAAAGGCAGTCTTTATTGTTTGGACTGTGCAGACGCTTATCAGTTTTAGCTGATATACAGGTATGCAATGAGGTCAAATAAAGATAAACAGAGTCAGGTCAGTATGTGCAACTGCAAGAGTTGCTGTCTTTCTCACTATTTCATTCTCGTAATGTGACAAAGTGCACATTTGTGCATTATAATACAGTACGAAGAGCTTTAATGCAAAACCCTCTAAGTGCGCTTGATATGTTTTCTTGTAAATAAGCATTTTTTTTTCAGACTCTTAGTGAATTCTGCCAACAAATCGGTATTTTTGAATGGCCTGAGGGCGGGATTAAGCAGATTTGAAGTGGAAGTATTTGATGAAAGTATAATACGTGCTGAGAGATTTGGTTAATATCATTATCTCATTTTTGGCGCACTTCGGCTTTTGGCTCTGAGCCCCTTGCACGTTCATGTGGCTAAAACAAAGCTAGCGGCACAAAAGGTCATGAGATCGATCACCAGGGAAAACACATACTGATAAAATTTATAGCTTGTATGCACCCCAAGTTGCTTTGGTTACTACTGCCAAATGCATAAATGTGACCCAGTCTGTAAAAACCAAAAGTAACATTTGCATGATGTAAAGGACAATCTGTGAAAATATAACCTCAATATCTTTAATATTGACTGAGTAAGATCATGTAAAATATCGATATCAATGTGAAATTAAAAAAATATTAGATTATGAGAAATGCAAGAAAATTGTTAAAAAGACACATACTGATTTTTTTCCATATCGGCACAATTGCTAAAGAATTTGATGTAGAGCATTATGTAATTAATTTAACCCAGTATCACGAAATTACGTACCTATTGTCACGTAAATTGTTGATTATTTTCCGTGACACTGTCACGTTTTTCCGCATTTAAACATGAACGTCACGTATTTTTTACTCAACTGTTTTGTCCTATTTTCTTACCATTGTCGCTTCGTTTTAGGGTTAGATTTACATAAAATGACATCCTTACCCAAACCCAACTCTAACCCTAAAGCCAGGCGACAATTGTTTAAAAACCAGAAAATATAAAAAATAAACCAGAAAAAATAGTATAAACCAATACTTAAAAGTGACATCCTAACGCAAACACCAAATCTAACCCTAAACCAAAGCGACAATGGTTTGAAAATAGGAAAAAGCTGTTGAGTAACCAACACGTGACAATGACACGTAAACAACGTAAAAACGTGATAGTGTCAAGGAAAATAATCAAAAAATAATCAAAAAATTTCGTGATACAGGGTTTAATTAATTATAGATATATTAATAAATAATATATTTTTCAATGCAGAACTTCGGTACAGTCATCAGGGAACCGGTGAGGTCACTTCCTCCACAGCCATCAGTCATCATGGAAACAGCCAATCGGTATTGCAACAGGTGTCTCCGGGTGGTCTGGATCCCTGCCACAGTTTGTTATCCGCAGATGCCAAAATGGTAAGCAAAAACAATCTAGTGTATCGTCTTGTGGCATGCATTAGCAATGTCAAAATGTAATTATACGTGTATAGAAAACACGTCAAGCTTCGTTCTTCCAGCAGGAAGTGCGTGTAACAGTGGCGCGGCAGAGATCAATGTGCAATTTTACAGATGTGATTGATAAAGTCAGCCTTTGTTTGACTTAACTAGGTCAAAGAGAACATTGATCCAGCATGCATGCTTGCAGTACATATCACACTACATCAATGCCTTTATGACTGTGGCGTGAATTGCCCTCCCCTAATAAACATGAATTATGTTAGCGCTTTCACAGCCTAAAAACTCTGACATAAAGATATAAACTATACTGTGAACACTATTTCCAAAGAGGAGAGGAACCATGTCCTCACTCGCACAAAGTGTTTGTGTACCTTATATGTATTGACATAGTGTGTGTGTATGCATGACATGTGTATGTGTGTGTGTCCAGATCTCAGTCTCGGGTGGAGTTTTGCCTCCTGTAAGCACTCTGACCAACATTCATAGTCTTTCTCAATCATCTCATCATCATCATCACCAGCAAGCACAGAGTCTCATTATGAGCTTGGCTGCTCAAAGTGAGTATAGCGGCATATTATTTCGTACACTTTACACAATAAAGTTGTATTTGTTAACATTAGTTATACTACGAATGCTTTATTCTGATTGGTTGAGAAATGTTCCATGTGGGTGTTGATTATTTTTTTGTAAAACACACACCTGACTGTCAAATAACCACCAGAGCAATGTCTTAGCAATCTCTGTGGTATCCGTGGTATAAGCACAATAATTGACGCTGTTCCTTTGAATTATTTGAAAATAATGCACACCCACGATGTAACTCCGCTTTGTGTTGTGCCGTATTACCACCTTGGGTGTGCATTATTTTCGTAAAATTCAACGGTCTGCCGTCAATTATTTCCTATTACATGCATTAACTAACCATGAACAATACTTCTTATAGCATTTATTCATCTTAGTTCATGTTTTTTCAGCATTTACTAATATATTATTAAAAGGAAAAGTTATAACTGTAAGTTATAACATTAGTTAAAGCACCATGAACTAAAACATGAATAACTGCTTTGCCATTAACTAACATTAACAAAGATTAGTAAATGTTGAAAACTAAATTGATCATTGTTAGTAAATTGTTGCTGTAAATTAAAAACAAAAAGTTGAAATTGTTTAACTTATTTTGACGAGTTAAATGACACCTATTATGTAAAATCCACTATTGCAAGGTGTTTGGACAAAAATGTGTCCAACCCTACAATGAAAAAAAATCTATGCGCTCCACATTAACTCATTCCCCGCCAGACTTTTTTGAAAAGTTGCCCGCCAGTTTCACAAAATGCCTTTCAGGACAATTTTCTTCTAAAAATATATAAACACCATCTGCTTTCAAACAAACAATAAACAAACAAACAAAACGGGAAAAAAAACATTTCATCCTGTATTTTTTTCTCTGCTTATAAACTATTAAATATGGGTATTTTTCTTTAAAAAAAAAAAAAATAATAATAATTCTAGCAAAAAGCTAAAATAATAGCATTTTTGTAAAATAATTTTGTTAGAGAACAGATTCAGAACGATTGTCAAAACATACACAGAGTTTAAAATTAATAAAAAAAAAATTTGCTTCAGTTTTTATCTAAATTGGGTAAGTGCGGCATCTTTTGTTTTTTTCAGGCAAATGTTTTCTTTTAATTGACAAGACAACTCTTCAACGGTGGAGAAAGAGTTAGACATGCTATTGAGATTTACTTGTTAATGTGATGTCACACTGATAAAGCCCCGCCCACTGCCACTGAATGACAGTCCAGCATTACCATAGTTTTCACCCGCAGTGAGTTGTACGCTGTCCGTCATATCTCAATAGTGAAAAAAACTATTGCCTCAGACCGTATTCACACCCAGGTGAAAAAGTAGTACACTTCCATAGTGTACTTACAGTGCTTTATTTTCGCACACTAATTTTGTACTTAATATACTTAAATTCATCTTTAGTACTTTTTAAGATGTTCTTAAGATTATCTAATTGTACTTATTTGTGCTATTTTGAGACACCATGAATATGAAGTAAAATGCAATTTTAACATACTATCTACGTATAAAATGTATTTAGTTAACACTTCTATTAAACTTTAACTCAACTTTCAAGTGGTGTCTCAAAATAGCACAGTGAAGTACACTTAGATGATCTTAAAAACATCTTGAGTATACTAAAGATGAATTTTTGGTATATTAAGTACAAAATTAGTGTGCGAAAATAAAACACTTTAAGTACACTATGGAAGTGTACTGCTTTTTCCACCTAGGCAGGATCCAGATCAATTTTAACTGAAAGCACTTACTAACTGTGTTTCCATTACCCTTTAAATTGTGCAAATTGACGTTGCGAATTGAAAATACGTCAATTTGCAAAAAAATCCCATATATCGCAAAAAAACACTTTACGATCGCATTAGGTGGTTTTTCAGGCAATTCGGAAAAGGTGTATTTTGCAAAACTGCAATGGCAAGATTTGCAGTTTCAGGTCTTATTATTTGACGATGATGCGGTTTGAACTAAAACCTCCCAGAAACACCTCAATACGATATAATAAATGATATAATATATGATCTGTGGGATATTTTAAGTTGAAACATCACAGTCACATTCTGAGACTTATATTACACCTTGTAAAAATAGGCATAATAAGTGCTCTTTAATGTAAAAAAGCATGAATGATCACATAATTTGTTAAAATGTTTTAAAGAGTTACACTTTCTGTGTCTGCAATATATGAGTAAAAAAAATGTTTTAAAGAGTAAGTTTTGATTCTATGCTTTCAGGTCTCACATCTCCTCAGTCTCAGGGTGTGCCCGTCATCAACAGCGTCTCTGGACTCACAACCCTGCAGCCGATGCAGTTTCCACCGAGCTCCAGCCTCACCCAGCTGACCACAGCGCACATCTCTCAACAGCCCTTCGCACAAGCACACAGTAAATGTTTTTTCTTCAGAACACAGCTATATCTAAGTGGCCTCCAATACAGAAAGGCTATTTGCCGATCTGATGATCTAACACTTTGCTTGTGCCTTTCAGTGTACTCTCCCAAACAAGAAGCCCAGTTTTCTCATACTTCTCGGTACACAACTATGGACAGCAGCACCATCACACACTTGGGCTCCAGCAAACAGGTCAAAATCAACTACATATGAAGTGTCTGTAGTGTATGTGTGAGTCTGTGATGGTAAACCGATGCTCTCTATTATCGCTGCAGTGTCCTTTGCAGGCCTGGTGAATGAACACGCTGGAGTGAGAACTTCCCCGGCAGCTTAGCAACAGCAGGACCTGACATCTGCATTTCTCAGTTACTCTGGTAACTTCTCAGTATGGAGACCCAATAGTTAAAGCACTGCCTCTGGATTATATGACAGCGAAGAACTGTTGATTTATATATATTACACTTGTATAGCGGATAATGGAACAAAGCCAAGCCGATGAAACACTGAGCCGAAGGTTTCGCACCGATCAGTATCGGGTAAAGAAATCTTCCATGATGTTGTATATACACTTTAATGAGGAAATATGTTTTGTTATTAAATAATAATAAAAGGTCAACTTTTCAGACAAAACGTTTTATAAAAAATAATAGTCAATCACGGATGAGATTTTATTACCACAAATAAGTCTGAGATTTGAAATGTATGCCATATTCTAAAGACAATCATCATGTAAAATCACTTTTTTATGTCAGAAGATGGTCTCTCCATTTCATTGCATAGACTTGCACATAAAAGTCCCAAAAGATGCTACAAATGTAAAATGTAATTGCTTCTCAGGGATTGATTTCACACTACTCCATTGTAGCTAATGTTTTGAAGATGTGTATAACTGCCTAAAGGCTGTGCTATTTTTATATATGTTTTGGAATCACTGCAATCATATTTATATTTTGTGTAAATTGAAAAATAAATAATACTTTTTGAAGAATATCTCCTGACTGTATAACTCGTTTTTAAGTGAAATGTGTCACTGTTTAATGTGATAAAGTTTTAATGACCATCCATATACCGAAAATACATGAAATATGTACACAAAATTAAACTATTTAAACTAAAAAAAAAATATTAAAAAATGGCTTCTTCAGGTAAAAGTCAGCATTTAGTGTTGAACTCTCTTGTCACTAAACATATTTTGAACACTTTTGAGTCCTGAAGTCATTAGATTTGAAATTAGGATTTAATTATATTTACATTGTAAAAACTGAAATTCGGATCCATTTAAAATTACTTCAATTGCACTGTGAAATCAACAAATATTTGTGTTACTTTAACTTAAAAAAATAATTTCAACTTGTTTTTATAAGTTATGTCAACTTATCACAGTGCAAAACTTAAGAAAGGATGTGTTAATTTTTTACACATCATTGTGCGGTAAATGTTTAATACATTATGTGTAATTTTAACACATTATGTGTCATTTTGTGTTGATTTTGAGTTAAAATATAATACATGTTGTGTTAAAAGTAACAAAATGTGTTGTTTCAATAATAACACAGAGATGGGTGGATTCTGGGACAACACATTCGTTCTAAGAGTGTAGATAAAAATTGACTTGCAAAACCAAGTTGTTTTAACTTCATGCTGCATTTTTTACAGTGTTGTAACTCCTAAAAATGTTTATATTTTTTTAGCTTATTTTTTTCATAAAAAAAGTTTATAAAGCTTACACACATACTGTAAAAAATACTTTGCTGCCTTGTAAATCCGAGTTGATTCAACAAAAATGTTTAGTCATTTCAACTTACTATTCTTTATCTTGACTAGAGATGAGTTGTTATAACTATAGGTGAGTTGTTATAACTTATAAAATTAAGTTGACTTTTCTCAACTATATTTTATAAGTTGTGACAACTCATCTCTGTTGACATGACTTGTACATCGGAGTTGATTTAACAAAAAAAATTAAGGCAGTAAAGTATTTTTACAGTGCATTTTAGGGACTGACATCTCCAGTCATATAGAAATATATTTATATGTTTTAGGTGTTACAAATTGAAGTAATTTTAAAAAGTTTTTCACCTTAAATTTTTTTACTTAAAGTGAGCAATTTTTATGTTGATAAAACTTGAAAAAAGTGTTATCAATTTAAGTAGATCCAACTTTTACTTGTTACAGTAAAGGTTTAAGAGACCCTGCAGGTTCCTGCTATTGGTCAAGTGTAAGAAGAGCGCACACTAAATAGTTTTTTTAACACTGCATATAAATTTCTTGTATTTTCTAGTTGTATTAAAAAAAAGAAATAGACAAATGTTTATATGTGGTCATTAAACCATTAAAGAACAAATCTAATGATGGCATGGTGGTGGCCTTGACTTTTGCACAGTACTGTACGTCAAGACTGAATTGTAAACATTGTTAAAAGAGCTTAAAGGATGATGACACTTTTTAGTCATACAGTGAAAGTGAATAGTGACTGGGGGTGTCAGTCCTTAATATGTGTGTAAAAAGAAAAAAGTAAGTTATATTGGTTTCAAACACCATGATGGTGAGTAAATGATGGCCTGAACTATTAAATGCTAAGATTTTAATAAATGTGAAATTGAGATAAAAGGTGTTGCATGGCCACACTTTGCTTTTGGGTGTCTTGTGCATTGGAATGTTTTGAAACACAAGCGTGTAAAGAGAGGCCGAGACTGAAATGGGCAATAAAAGGGTGTGTTTTTGTTTTCCATGCTTCATTTGGTCTATTTCCCCTGCTGTCTCTCTGATCAAAGGGCAAGTTTCATTGGAGCTCACTTTTAGGAAGTGAGGTCATTTCCTGTGTACACATGACTTCAGCATGTGATTACAGGTTATTTTCCATAATAACTAAATAAACTAAAACCTTGAGCTGCAGATGATAAACAAGAACATGGTATTGTGCAACACTGTACATTTCAGTCAAAACAAGTATACTGTGATTCTGCTAAACTATTCTGTATCACAATAAGATGCTTATAGACTTAAGATGCATTAGAGCTCCAATAGCACACTGTAACAAATTTTTTTTAATGTTACTTTAAAGGGGACAATTCACAATACTTTTTAAAACTCTTTCCTCATAAGCGGTTTTTTTTATTAAAAAAAAGTTTCTAGTCAGCGCCATAATTTTTTTATGATTTTTACAGAGGTTTGATGCCTTTCAGAAAATGTTCTTCTTTAAATATATAAACATACAATATATGAAAATAAAGAATAGACACTCTGTTTTTTTTTTAAAGTTTCATCCAACCTTCATTTGTTCTCTTTTTATCACCTCTCAGATATCTTAAAATTACAAAAATTTGAGCAAAAAGTTGAGATAATTGTGTTTTTGTGAAAGACTTTTGATAGAGATCAAATTCAGAGCAATGATCAAAACATACACAGAGTTCTTACTGTTTGACCTAAGGGGTTGCCACCTGGTGGATAATAGCGGAAATACAGATTGCCGTAAAAACTCATCATTGGCAGGGAGCCGTTTTCTCTTAAATGACGAGTTAACTCATCAATAGCGGGGAAAAAGTTAAGATGTATAAATCTTTGGTGTCCCCAGAGTACATATGTAAAGTTTTAGCTCAAAATACCATATACACTCACCTAAAGGATTATTAGGAACACCTGTTCAATTTCTCATTAATGCAATTATCTAATCAACCAATCACATGGCAGTTGGTTCAATACAGTTAGGGGTGTGGTTCTGGTCTGCTCTTGAACTCCAAACTGAATGTCATAATGAGAAAGAAAGGTGATTTAAGCAATTTTGAGCGTGGCATGGTTGTTGGTGCCAGACAGGCCGGTCTGAGTATTTCACAATCTGTTCAGTTACTGGGATTTTCACGCACAACCGTTTCTAGGGTTTACAAAGAATGGTGTAAAAAGGAAAAAAAACATCCAGTATGCGTCAGTCCTGTGGGCGAAAATGCCTTGTTGATGCTAGAGGTCAGAGGAGAATGAGCCGACTGATTCAAGCTGATAGAAGAACATCTTTGACTGAAATAACCACTCGTTACAACCGAGGTATGCAGCAAAGCATTTGTGAAGCCAACACGGAAAACCTTGAGGCGGATGGGCTACAACAGCAGAAGACCCCACATGGGGAACCACAAGAGGCTACAATTTGCACGAGCTCACCAAAATTGGACAGTTGAAGACTGGAAAAATGTTGCCTGGTCTGATGAGTCTCGATTTCTGTTGAGACATTCAGATGGTAGAGTCAGACTTTGGCGTAAACAGAATGAGAACATTGATCCATCATGCCTTGTTACCAATGTGCAGGCTGGTGGTGGTGTAATGGTGTGGGAGATGTTTTCTTGGCACACTTTAGGCCCCTTAGTGTCAATTGGGCATCGTTTCAATGCCACGGCCTACCTGAGCATTGTTTCTTACCATGTCCATCCCTTTATGACCACCATGTACTCATCCTCTAATGGCTACTTCCAGCAGGATAATGCACCATCTCACAAAGTTGGAATCTTTTCAAATTGGTTTCTTGAACATGACAATGAGTTCACTGTACTAAAATGCCCCCCACAGTCACCAGATCTCAACCCAATAGAGCATCTTTGGGATGTGGTGGAACAGGAGCTTCGTGCCCTGGATGTGCATCCCACAAATCTTCATCAACTGCAAGATGCTATCCGATCAATATGGGCCAACATTTCTAAAGAATGCTTTCAGCACCTTGTTAAATCAATGCCACGTATAATTAAGGCAGTTCTGAAGGCGAAAGGGGGTCAAACACAGTATTAGTATGGTGTTCCTAATAATCCTTTAGGTGAGTGTAGATCGTTTATCCTAACATGTTAAAATTGCCACTTTGTAGATGTGATAAAAAATGTGCAGTTTTGGGTGTGTTCTGGTAAATGCCAATATGCTGATTTCTGCACTAAATGGATAGTGCAGATTAAGGGGCGGTATTATCCCCTACTGACATCACAACGGGAGCCAGATGTTTCAACATGCTTGGAGGGAATGGTTTACCAAAACTACGTTTTTTCCCCCCACATTTTCTGGGTTAAAAGAACCACTTAAACATGGGGAATAAAAACATATTTTCATGATATGTCCACTTTAACTTAACAAATCAATTTTAACAATTTCAACTTGATTTTATAAGTTATGTCAAATTTTTAAAGCTTTTTAACTTCATGCTGCATTTTATTTACAGTGCATGAGACTACAATAAAATGATTTATTTAATTAACAGATTTCATATTTAATTCAAACATGGAAATATACAATTTATGTAATAGTTGCATTAAAATGTATCCTTAAAGTTGATCATGCTACATTTATATGCTTCCATCTTACAGTGCATTGAAACTATACATTTTTGTCAGTATTTGTATTCCCTCAGAATTAAGATACAGGAACAAAACAAAACAAAAAAAAATTATTAAATGACTCTAGAAGCAGACGCATCTCAGTCGTTTGAACCCTTTGTCTGATATTGATCCACCAGACTGAGTATACACAGACAACTAACACACACCCAAAGGAGATTATTCAGACCAAATCCAATTTACAGTAGCACACAGTTCATTCCTTGACTCTACAGTTGTCCATTCAAGAAATACAAAAAACAAAGAATATGCCGAGCATCACATTCTCTCTTACATGGTCCTCCAGGTACTAAAATGAAAAAGGAAATCCTGCTGCTAAGGTTTCTGAAGCTCTTGTGTTGTGTTTCATCTGTGAACAATGGTGCCTTTACCAACACAAGAACATTGATCTGGACCACAAACACATTATTACGATAATAGCTGCAGATAATCAGGTCTTCTTGATTCGTGAACAGAAATGGATTATGTTGTAACTGTAGTTCATTAAAAATCTAAAAAAAAGAACTTCTTGAAGAATCTTCAAGAAGCAACGGTGGCCACATGCTGAGAAATACACAAAGAGAGACATCGTGGAGGCGTGGAGTAGAGAATGTGGGGGTATGTTCTTCTCAACAGGTCTCCAGATAGATCTTATGTCAGCTACTGGTGGACACCCATTGGTGTCAAAGGTCAGAATGACAGGAAGAGGAAAAGCTGAGTTTACTCCTGCTCTCCTCCCACACCTCCATAACAGCGTGTTAATAATCATTGTTTAATGATGTGATAAAATGTATAATGTGACCTTTCATAATGTACAGGTAAGCTCTGCAAACACTGTGAGCTATAAGCTTAAATCAAGCATAAAAAAGAAACTGTATAATATTGGCCCTTTTCACCCCCGTGTATGACTATAGGGGGTCCAGTGTGTGGGCCCACATATCAGCCCACAGTGACCTCATCGATCTCGACTTGGACAGTTTTTAAACATGCTGACTGAAAAATACTGTTCATTATGCTATAGTCAGTGCGATTACACTGCATTTGAAATTGATGCTAAAAATGTCAGAAATCATCAGCAAAAAAAATTCAATAATGGGTTATTGTCACTCTTACTTTGAAGGAATAGTTCTCCACAAAATTTAATACATCAACCCAACCCTGGAAACCTGATTGTTGTTCACATGTGCAAACATGTCGCTACTTCCTATAGGAAGTATGTTGAAGCAACTACCAACAACATTTCTGCCAAATTCTTAATAAAAATTATGTTTTTATTTGCATTTATTTACTGCAAATTGAAATGGGGAAAACTTTCCAATCTTTAATACTGCAATACTGCAAAACAAGTTCAAATTCATTTCTCAACAACAAAATACTAATGATTTTACATGTATTTTAGGAAAAATGTAAAAACTGATTTTTAGTCACATCTTTCATTGGTCTTGTCATGCTCTTAGTCTTTTACATTTATTGTTGGGTGACTTTATGTCACTCCAGAGGTTTGTTTTTGTTGAAATTCAACAGACACTGGACAGAAATGGTCACAATACATCTAGAAATTATGTAAATGATGAGCGATTTTCGGAAATGAAGCCTCCACGACCTAATGGAAAGAGACGGGCGACATTGGTACCTCATCAGACAAAGTCACTGGTAATAGGAATGGGGCATTAACGAAAATGTCATGTATGGGCATGGCTTCTGTAATGCAATGTGCGCCTCAGAGGTACCAATATGCGCCTCTGTGGTACCAATATGCAACTTTGAGGTACCAATATGCGCCTTTGAGGTACCAATATGCGCCTCTGAGGTACCAATATGCGCCTCTGAGGTACCAATATGTGCCTTTTAGGTACCAATATGTGCCTTTGAGGTACCAATATACAACTTTGAGGTACCAATATGCGCCTCTGAGGTACCAATATGCGCCTCTGAGGTACCAATATGCGCCTCTGAGGTACCAATATGCTACTTTGAGGTACCAATATGCGCCTCTGAGGTACCAATATGCGCCTCTGAGGTACCAATATGGGCCTCCGAGGTACCAATATGCTCCTTTGAGGTACCAATATGCGCCTCCAAGGTACCAATATGCGCCTTTGAGGAACCAATATGCGCCTCTGAGGTACCAATATGTGACTTTGAGATTCTAATATGCTACTTTGAGGTACCAATATGCAACTTTGAGGTACCAACATGCACCTCCGAGGTACCAATATGCAACTTTGAGAAACAAAATTTTGAAATGGTACCACCCCAGTGAAAACTTTTGTACCTTCTTCTACCTTTTCTCTGAGAATGTATAGCTCCATGGACGAGCATTGCATTATTAGTGCAAAAGGTCACGGGCTCGAATCCAAGGAAGATACATACTAATAAAAAATGCATACTTTGTAATGCACAGTAAGTCACTTTAGATAAATGCATCTGCCAAATGTTTCTTGCATTATAAAGCTAGAAAGAGCCATGGTATTATTTAATATAACTTGTGTATATGATTGTGTTTGACTAAAGAACAGAAGTCATGTACTCCTGGGATTGCATTAAGGTAAATTACGGGGTAGTTTTTATTTTTAGGTGAACTATTCCTTTAGCAGTAAAAATATACAAAATAAAGAATAAAAAGAGAAAATAAAGAATTTTGATATTTTGAACAATTAAAAATGTAAATTGACATTTTACAAATCCAGTCTTTGCTAAGCAAAGAGATCCTCTTTGGTCTCCAAAGCCATTTTCATCTTTTGCCAAAAAATCCTGGTATCTTCTCCAGGATTGGGCCAGCGAAGGTAGGTTCGTTTTCGCACCAGCTTTCGCATCCTGTGGTACAGCGACAGCTGATGCGTAGGAATGTCCTCCAGGAAAACCAGGATCAGAACGTCTCTCTGCTCATCAAACAACCTGAAGCTAGCCACCTGGACCTCACTGGAACACCAGTTGCTCTTCAGGTAATTTCTGGTGATCACGCAGATGGTCTTACGGCTGCTGTATATTCCATCGATGATGTTATCCATGATTGGCTTTCCCGGTTCAAAGTCCCGGTGGTGTAAGCACAGTTTCCAGCCTTGCTCTCCCTCTAATTCTGGTAGGAGTTTCTCCATGACCCAAGGCTCATCGTGGATATTGTAGGAAATAAAAGCATCATACATAAACTCTTGTTGGTGGGCCATCTGCTTCTTCTTGTTGTCATAAAGGAAGGCTAAGAGGAGGTAATATGCATAAACTACTTGTAAGCGCAGAAAATGCCAGAAAAAAGCCAAGAGGAGCGTTACGATGACCACAACACTGCTGGAAAAGAAGCAGATGAAGTCGATATTCACTGTACAGGATTCTGTGTTGAAATCGGATAAGCTTGTACCTCGCAGAGCGGGAGGATAGCTACAGATGTACTGGTTTAAATAAATGACCTGAGTGAAATTACTCTTTATGGCCCATTCGATGAAGTAGGCGTTGTTACAGTCACAAGTAAACGTATTTTTCTGCAAGTCAAAGAAATTCAGATTAGGCAGAGAATGAATTAAAGTTTCATTTACGGCGTCAATCTCGTTGCTCGATGCTCTTAACACATGTAGGTTTGAGAGATTGGCATCCAGCAGGAAGTTTAGTGACCGAAGCTGAGATTTCGAGAGAATTAGTTTGGATAGCCCTTGGATGGGATGGAAAAGCTCAGCAGGGAGGGCGTTGTCATCCGAGAAAGCATTCTTAGAGAGTTCCAAATACCAGAGTTTAGGGGTAAACTTGAATGTGCTGGGACTTAGACGTAAAAGATTCATGTTCCCACCATAAAACATCTCCAAAGAAGACAAGCCTTTGAGAAGATTCGACGGCACTTTGCCAATTCCTCGATGTTGACTGTATATGGTCAATTTCCTAAGCATCTTCAGTTCTATAAAGGGAGGGTTTTTCAATTTATTATCAGTAAATAAGATACTATTGGAAAACAAATCTAGATTATGAAGGTTGGGCATGCCAGAGAACACGTTAGCTTGTCTCAAGGTGTGTGCTGATATCTTGTTCGATGCTAGTTTCAGAGAGTTTAAATTCCTCAATCCTCTGAATGCATAGGCTTCAATCTTTGAAATCTGATTGTCTTGTAATTCCAAAGTATTCAGTTGCGATAAATTCCTAAAAGTGTCTGTTTCAATTGCGTTCAGCTTATTAAAATTCAACATGAGGACCTTTAGGGAATGAGGGCCATTTTTGAAAGCATCGCCAATTTTTAATATATTGTTGGTTCCCAGCATGATGACCTCAAGACTTTTCAGGTCTTTGAAATGACATGGATTGATGTATGAGATTTTGTTACCATACAAGTACAATGTTTTTAACCGTGTTAAATTGGCAAAATCGTAACAGAGCAGTTTGTCGATGCGGTTTCTGCTGAGGTTTATGAACTCAAGAGTTGAAAGCATTTGAAAGGTGTTTGTTATTTGGGTTAGTTTATTGAGTGCCAACTGCAGTTTTTCCAATTGGGTAAAGCCTCTGAATGTGCTTGGTGATAACTGAGTAATTTCATTTTCGCTTAAATCTAATTCCGTCAGATTTGAACAGGGATCAAACATGTGTTCGGTAAGGTTTGTTATTTTATTCCTGCCTAGTCGTAAAACCCTCAGCATAGGAGAACACGCGTTTTGCAGAAGTTCTACCTTGTTAAACTTGACGTTTTGCTTAAGTCTGATTTTATTCAGCGAATTCTTGAAGGTCTGAAGCACCGCAGCTATGTTTTGAGATGACATGTTAACATCGGTCAAGTATAATGTTTTTACGGAGGCCAAATATGATTTTTCTGGAACGTTCCAAACCATCTTTCCATTATGACCACACTGAGACAAGTCAAGGTGATTGAGAGTGGGAAATATATTTTCAGTTAGCCGAAATGACCTCAAAGGGTTGTCGGAAAAATCGATCTTCGTCAACGATAAGGGCTTCGTTGATATTTCCGACGAGTTGAAAACTTCGAAATTGTTGCTTCCAATATACAACTCCTCCAAACTTACTGAGGTGAGAACAGGCTTGATTCGATCTATGTACCGCAGGTTGTTTTTCGTGAGGTTCAGTACCTTTAAATTTTGAAGGTTACTGAAGGCAGACTCCTGAATGTCTTCAATGTCATTATCATAAAGATGCAGTTCCAGCAGGTTGGTCAAACTGTCCAGGACACCACTCGAGATTCTGTTCAATTGGTTGTTGGCTAGATTAAGATAGGTTAAGTTGGAAAGACCGTCCAATGCTAACTCTTCAATCCATGAGATCTTATTGTTGGATATATTCAAATATCTTAAGTCTGACAAATCCTTAAAGTCTCCTCTTTTGATTTGTGAAATAGCATTGAAGGAAATATCTAGAACATGGGCATTTTTGGGTAGCAGAGAAGGAACTCTGTAGAAGCCCATTTTGTAGCAAAGCACTTTTGGTTCACTCTCATTTTGGGAAGTTCTGAGAGTACAGTTCCTCATAGAAAATGCACTTAATGGGGAAATGAAGCAATTAAGAATATATACTGCAACAAGTTTTGTGGTTCTCATGTTTTCCAACAATTTTCTCATGCCAAAACATAACAGCTTAATGGTGCTCCATCCATCACATTCCAGTAGTCATTGATTTAGTATTGCCTACAAATGAATGCAAATACATCAAACATTATTTTGAAGATTATTATTAGACTTTACATTAGACAGGAAACAGAGAAGTATATGATTTGTCACTACACTCTCAGAAAAAAAGGTACAAAAGTTGTCACCTTTAAAAAAGTTCCTACCATTTATATGTACCTTTGAGGTACCATTACCAATATGCACATTTTAGATACAAAAGTGTATTTTTCGAAAAGGTACCACCACAGTGACAAGCTTTTTTCTGAGAGTCTAGTGATTAAACCCTTATTTGTTGTATTGTCTATTAAAATATTGTTTTAATTTTTATTCATTCTAATTGATGCAAAGACATTCTTAATAGTTATAAAGATATCAGACAATATGTGTACATGATTCAGAACTTCATTTCAAGAGCATGAACACGACAGAATATTTTTTTCTAAAAACAAACAAACAAACAATAATTTTGAGAAACAATGTGACAGACACTTCTTATAATTTTGTTCTGTGGTAAAACATGGTTTGCATTTATTTGACAAATTTTTGCTTTTTAAACATCCGTTTTTCTGTTTGAAAAGCTTTTAAATATTAAAAACCTCTCAACAGTTGAAAACTGTGTATTAACTATATCAAAAATGTTTAGTCACATGCTTTACAACTATTTGAATCAGCTTATATCAAACTTTCGATACTTTCATTTATTATCATAAAGAAAAATAACCAAAAATATAATCTACTTACGATAGAAGTATAGGTGAAGATGTGTAGAAATAAAACATTTGTCAATTTACTCCCAAAGACTGATTTCATTTCTGCTAAAACAAACTCGTTGTCATGTGTCTGTATGAAGTGCAAAAGTCTCAGGGAGAAAAAGCAGAAGAGAATGCATTTAGGGGTGTGGTCCTGGTCAAGACAATCTCCTGAACTCCAAACTGATTGTCAGAATGGGAAAGAAAAGTGATTTAAGCAATTTTGAGCGTGGCATGGTTGTTGGTGCCAGACGGGTCGGTCTGAGTATTTCACAATCTGCTCAGTTACTGGGATTTTTACACACAACCATTTCTAGGGTTTACAAAGAATGGTGTGAAAAGGAAAAAACATCCAGTATGCGGCAGTCCTGTGAGCAAAAATGCCTTGTTGATGGTAGAGGTCAGAGGAGAATGGGCCAACTGATTCAAGCTGATAAAAGAGCAACTTTGACTGAAATAACCACTTGTTAAAACTGAGGTATGCAGCAAAGCATTTGTGAAGCCACAACACGCACAACCTTGAGGCAGATGGGCTACAAAAGCAGAAGACCCCATCGGGTACCACTCATCTCCACTACAAATAGGAAAAAGAGGCTACAATTTGCACGAGCTCACCAAAATTGGACAGTTTAAGACTGGAAAAATGTTGCCTGGTCTGATGAGTCTCAATTTCTGTTGAGACATTCAGATGGTAGAGTCAGACTTTGGCATAAACAGAATGAGAAGATGGATCCATCATGCCTTGTTACCACTGTGCAGGCTGGTGGTGGTGGTGTAATAGTGTGGGGGATGTTTTCTTGGCACACTTTAGGCCCCTTAGTGCCAATTGGGCATCGTTTAATTGCCACGGCCTTCCTGAGCATTGTTTCTGACAATGTCCATCCCTTTATGACCATCATGTACCCATCCTCTGATGGCTACTTCCAGCAGGATAATGCACCATGTCACAAAGTTTGAATCATTTCAAATTGGTTTCTTGAACATGACAATGAGTTCACTGTACTAAAATGGCCCCCATAGTCACCAGATCTCAACCCAATAGAGCATCTTTGGGATGTGGTGGAATGGGATCTTCGTGCTCTGGATTTGCATCCCACAAATCTCCATCAACTAGAAGATGCTATCCTGTCAATATTGGCCAACATTTCTAAAGAATGCTTTCAGCACCTTGTTAAATCAATGCCACGTTGAATAAGGCAGTTCTGAAGGCGAAATGGGGTCAAACACAGTATTAGTATGGTGTTCCTAATAATCCTTTAGGTGAGTGTATAAAATGCTATTTATGAATTATAATGTGATAATTTGTGGTTTTAGTTCTTTTTGACACTTAAAGGTGCGGTGTGTAAATTAGAGCAGCATCGAGTGGTGAGGTTGCGAATTGTAACCAACGGCTCAGTCCACTGCTCACCCCTTGCTTTCGAAACGCAAAGAGAAGCTACGTTAGCCGCCACCAAAAAACATGTCATCGTCGGAGACAACTTAGTAAAAAAGTTTGTCCGTTAAGGGCTTCTTTAGAAACATGGCGTAACAAAATGGCGACTTCCACGTAAGGGGACTCTCTGTGTATGTAGATAAAAACGTCTCATTCTAAGGTAATAAAACATAACGGTTCATTATAAAAAGGTCTTTAAATACCCCTGATAATACAGTTTTCTATATTATTTTGCATTACTGTCAAGATATGATACTGATCCTTCTAAAAATTACACACTGCACCTTTAAGCAAAGACAGTGTGACAACTTGATGTATTTGATAAAATGGTAGTATGTTAAAATAAGTATCCTTTAGGTAGCCTACCTGGTTGGTATTTCCAGTGAAAGTATAGAGTACAGATCCCAGCATAGGCCTACTCAAATGGCTGACAACATTATACTCATAAATTAAACTGATCTACTGATATGGATATATTCTGATAAAAATACCAACGGGGGCTAATTCGTATTTATTTGTACAACCACATACATTTTTGTACGATTTGCCTTGGTCCCTGTGATGTTGGGGTTAGGGGTGATATTTCGTTATTGTTTTTATGATAATCGTACGTTTTTGCACGATTAACTTCGATTGAATTACGAGTTAGCCAGCTACGAATTCTCGTGAGATCAGGCTGCAAATACATACCTTGTAATGCAAGTTTACTTACCTTGTAAGTCGCTGTGTCCTACTGAAAAATGATGAATAAAAGCATCTGCCAAATGTAATATGTTTACGTAATGTGCTCATACTTATGTTAAAATGTGCTTATTTTACTGCTGTAATATGCTTATGAAGTGATGACATATTCACCGCAGCCTGCGACCGCCGGAGGATGCAGCCGTTTGAGAAACGGCCTACGATCCAGTACTTGCTTACTCTAAACACTAAAATACTTTCCGATGACAACAAACTTCAACTTTTTAGGACATGTGGGTATATTTTATGTTGGGACTCTGCATATATTTAATGTTCAACGCCGCACTCTAGTGGATGACAAATGAAACAAGTATTCATCGTAATAATCGAGCGCCTATTGTGTTAGGTTAGCTATGAGTCCGGATCGATTAGTCTCGTCTTATCGCAGTATCAATGGACGCGTTTGACTTGTTTAGAAAGCTTGGAGCCGGGGCAAAATTTGATCTGAAAAGATTTGCCAAAGATGCAGAGCGTTTTAAGGTATGTTTCATGTAAAGTGCAACGTGATGTTTATGCATGTTAGATTGTTTTTGCTTAAAATGACAGATACGTGCTGATATCCACTCGAAAACCTGCCACATGGCTAACATGTGTGTGCATTTCTCATTGAACGTGCCTGGAAATGCTAATGCTAACCTGATTAAATCCAAATAACGTGGTTAAACAAACTGTTAATGTACTTGGCACCACTGCTTAAAACGATACGAATTATAATGGTTCCATTACGGTTATCATTAGTTGTTTACCATTAAAATCCATAACAAAGTTCCTTGTTTGGGATTTTATTCCACTAGGATTTAATGGTGTTAAATTGGGCCAGATAACAGAAGCCAACACACTACTAGTAGAGACCCAAATTGTAGTTTTCATAAAAACCATTACAGTTACCATTATAACCATTCACATAACAAAAACATAATTGTATTGGTATTCATTCTTACCTAACTAATTTAAATGTTCCCTTAGGTAGTGAAATCTCAGGACCAGGACAGTTTGAATCAGCTGTCTGGAGTCAGTTTCTTTGGCACAAAGACGCCTCCAGAATCCAAAGTCGTTGAGGAAAAGGATGATGGGAATGATGAAGAGAGTAACACTGGCAAACGGAAAAGAACTAAAGTGGATGAGCCAGTCAAGACGGCACAGAAGAAGAAAAAAGCTAAAGGTTAGCAATGTCTCTATTTAAATGGACATTATTCAAGACAAATGCATGTCAGAAAAATGTTTTTGTGTTCTCATTGGTTTGATACAGACACAGAGGACGAGACCATCAATGACGGACAGCAAGAAATAGAGGGGATTCAGTTGATGTCATCACAAAACAAGGCAAAAGACCCCAAGACGAAGACTAATGACAAACCGTCATTAAAAAGACTACAACAGCTTCACCAGGAGAAGGTAAAGAGGGTTGTTATTGTTTGTTACACAGCTTTCCGAAATGGCAGATGGATTACTGGTAATCTGAACTTTGTAATTGACTCAAGCAAGAACTTACCCACATGACAAGTCAAACATTTGGACACAACTGACCGAATTTGAATCTTATTTTCTTTAAACCATTAAAAACTAAAGGCTTAAGTTAGAAATATAGCTTAACACGTATGCTAGAGTCACCGCCGGATTTGTGTAACAGCACATACTTTGTATGTCGGCCATGCGCGTTGAGGAGAATGTAGTACGTAGCCCAGGAGATTCGTTGCATTTTGTGGTAATGCGCATGTGTCGAACGTCTGTGTAGACGAGGTACGACTCAAATAAACTATATACTTTGCAAGGCTGTGTGTGTACCTTCATGTATATATAAAAAACAGGCTATACTCTGGGCTTTATGGTTAAACATCTAAAATGGATTGATGTTTGTTGCAATGAAAGCAGTTGTTTAGAGCCAATCACTACAAAAGTACAATACAATGCCACTTTAACTAACAATTTATAATAATTTAAAGGCATAGGGACACCAGACATAAATTAGTACAGCTTGTAAAGTTGTAATATATTGAGTATGGGTGCACTGAATGTTCGGGAACGAAACTATTTGGCCGTAAATAGCAAAAAGGCATTTTTGGTGTTCAGCTGAATAAGTTTAATCATACAATAACAGTTTTGATGATGCGATCAAATAGACAACCAGCATAGAAAGACATATAAATGCAGCAAACATGTCGGCCATGTGGATGCACTTTAAAGTGTCTGAGAAAGATTATTAAGCTATTTCCGCCAAATACTTTCGATTGCCAAACATTCGGTGTATCCCTAATATTATTGACTGAAGCTGGAGGAAGTAATCATGTTATTACTTTGTAAATAACCACACTGCTTTTTAAACTCTGGGTCTGCTTTAGGTCAATCGAATACGACATCAAAACCGGATAAACGTGCATGGGACAGACATTCCAGATCCTGTGTCCACTTTTGAGGAGCTGCGGGAGGAGTATGATCTGGACCCACGAGTCATTGAAAACATCAAGGGGGCGGGTTTCCATACCCCCACACCCATTCAAATGCAAGCCATTCCTCTAATGATGCACGTATGTGACGTCCGACTCGCATCATTTTTATTTGAAATCAAATGTGAATCTTGCGTTTGTTCTCCTAATACTGATTTCTGATCGATCTGTGTGTTTCAGAAGAGAGAGATCTTGGCTTGCGCTCCTACAGGCTCTGGTAAGACAATAGCTTTCTGTCTGCCTCTTCTGGCCCACCTTCGCAAGCCCCTAAACAAGGGATTCAGAGCTCTCATCATCTCCCCTACCAGAGAGCTCGCCAGTCAGGTAACACCACGCCCACATCCGTCCCCTGCGGGTCATTTGTGACACAGTTTGTGAAAACACCGCTGTTTTCTAAAATCATTTATTGTTTTTTTACATCTGTGAAAAGTAACCCTGATATCTTTAATATTGCCTGTAATGTCAAGTCAAAGATTGAAATGAATGTGAAGTCAATGATTAAAATCAAACTCATCGTCAGTTTATGAGAATTCAACCTGAATTTCACAGACAGACTCACATTTGATGTAGTGAAAATCATACTAAAGGACATGAAGCAAAGCAAGCTATTTTATATTTTTAGACGCACAGAGAGCTGTTGAAGTTGTCAGAAGGTGTCGGCTTCAGAGTTCACATCATCAATAAAGGAGCGGACGCAGTGAAAAAATTCGGGCCCAAGTCGGCAAAAAAATTTGGTATGTACATTAGCAAAAATCTTTGCCGTCATACGTTGCATTTATTCAATCTATTTAAACGCTGTTTTGATTTTCAGATATATTGGTGACCACCCCTAACAGATTGATATACCTGCTGAAACAAGACCAACCTGCAGTCGACCTGAGTAGGTCAGTATGATTAAAAAAACAACAACACATTTTCATTTATATACTTAATGTTTACCTTAAAATACTCTATAAGGTTTATGAATGTTTGATCTCTTTTGTTTTCAGAGTTGAATGGCTGGTGGTGGATGAATCAGATAAGCTCTTTGAGGAGGGCAAGACGGGTTTCAGAGAGCAGCTCGCCGCTATTTTTCTTGCCTGCACTTCTCCCAAAATCCGCCGGGCTCTCTTCAGCGCTACCTTCGCCACAGATGTTGAGCAGTGGTGCCGACTCAACCTGGACAACCTCGTCTCTGTAAACATTGGACCCAGGTATCACAGCTCTCATTGGAGGATAGATATAGACATGGTTTGAGATCATTTAACAACATGCATGGGTAAAGACCTCATACCGCTAGTGATGGGAGAAATGAAGCTTTTCGAAGCTTTTCGAATCAATTGAACCAATTGCTTCGAAAATTGATTCAGTTTTTCGAAGCAGCTCGAAACACCACACACGCTAGCGACCCCTGCTGGTCAAAATAGTGTAAAAGCAGATATGTCCAAACATTTTACACTTTTTTTTGACAAAATAATAGCAAGATTTGTATTAAAATATGTAAAAAAAAATATTTTACTTAATTAAGACGTATTTAAAAGTCTATTATATGTTTTTAGTTTTATTTGGGGCAAACAAATCATTAAAACTGACTACCCTTTTAATTATGCACATTTTTGTCAATAAATCTGTCTTTAAACAAAAAGTAGACAAAATGGCAGTGTTATTAGTCAGAAGGATAAATGTTTTATGAACTTTCATAATAAAACTGACCCGAATTCACCTAAACATATTAGACACTGGTCATGTGATGAACTCCCCCTAGTGGTGAAACATCGGATTTTCGAAACGTTTTGAAACAGTTATGATGTAATGAAGCCTCGTTTGCTAAAATCACGTGACTTGGGCCAGTTTGCAACAAGCTCCGAACCACTGATTCGAAACAAAAGATTCGTAAATGTTTCGAAGCCTCATGAAGCAGTGCTTCGAAAACGACCATCACTACATACCGCCACCTGCTGTTTGTGTGCATTTCTATCTCTCATATTTATTTTACAATCTACTAGTGAAAGACGTCTTTACCATGTTAAAGGATTAGTCCATTTAAAAAAAAAAATCCAAATAATTTACTCGCCACCATGTCATCCAAAACGTTGATGTCTTTCTTTGTTCAGTCGAGAAGAAATTATGTTTTTTGAGGAAAACATTCCAGGATTTTTCTCATTTTAATGGACTTTACTGGAGACCAACACTTAACAGTTTTAGTGCAGTTTAAAATTGCAGTTTCTTCCTCCGGCTGTGCGACGAGCCAGCGCAACCTCACGTAATTGCGTAATGACGTGGAAAGGTCACGTGTTACATATAAGAAACGCACATTTGAGGACCAATTTAACAATAAACTGACACAAAGACATTAATTAGTATCATTCCACATACAACAACGGCGGAACGGTCCTCATTCTCCACACTTGTAAACACTGGGGCGGAGTTTCGTATTCGTCATCCGTGACCTCTTTACGTAATGGCATATTGCGTGAGGTCGCGCTGGCGTGTCACAGGACCGGAGGAAGATGAGAAGTTGTGGTTTAAAAGTGCATATTTTTAATTTTTCTTGTCAAAAATGACAATTGTTTCGCTAGAAAAGACCCTTATGCCTCATTTGGGATCGTGTAGAGTCCTTTGAAACAGCAATTTTAAACTGTATTAAAACTGTTACATGTTGGTGTCCATTAAAGTCCATTAAAATTAGAAAAATCCTGGAATGTTTTCCTCAAAATACATAATTTCTTCTCGACTGAACAAAGAAAGACATCAACATTTTGGATGACATGGTGGTGAGAAAATGATCTGGACCAATCCTGACAAACAACCTTTCAAGAACCTTTATTATTAATAGTGTGGTATTTTAGTCTATTTAACATTTCGTGTCTGTACAGGAACTCGGCAGCTGAGACGGTGGAGCAAGAGCTGCTGTTTGTGGGTTCAGAGAGTGGAAAACTGCTGGCTGTGAGAAACCTTATAAAGAAGGTCAGTGGCATCACCACGTCAGCTTATCACATTTAGCAAATTAGTGAATGTGGTCTGTTATCTCATGATGCAAAAAAATTTTTGTGAAATCATTACTTAAAGGCGGGGTGCATGATCTCTGAAAGCCAAACAAACACGCTCTACCCCAATAGAATCTCAACCTTCTTTTGATAGACCCGCCCCATACATATGCAACCCAGGCAACAATGTCGGTTAGTAGACACGCCCCTTACTGCTGATTGGCTACAAATGTGTTTTGGTAATCGGCCTGACTCTTTTCCAAAGCGTTTTTCAAATATCGTGCACCCCGCCTTTAATAGGAGCCTTATAAGAGATTATTTGGTGGGTACAATGATGTCATGATTTGAAATTATTGTGTTTTTCAGGGATTTCTGCCGCCTGTGTTGGTGTTTGTTCAGTCTATTGAACGAGCCCGAGAGCTGTTTCATGAGCTGGTGTATGAGGGAATAAACGTGGACGTGATTCATGCAGAACGCACCCAACAACAGGTTAATTATGACAAAATAATGCAGATCACCTTTAAAGATCCACTCACTGTAGCTACATTGCAACACACGCCATCATTGATTTACCCTCAAGTTGTTCCACACAGAAAGATATTTTGAAACGTGTTAATAACCAAACAGATCTGGGGCACCATTCACTTCCACAATATTATTTTCTGCTACTATGAAAGTCAATGGTGCCCCAGGTCTGCTTAGTTTTTAACATTCTTCAAAATATCTTACTTTGTTTTCAGCAGAGCAAAGACATTTATACAGTTTTGTAACAACATGAGGGTTATAGTAGATGATGACACAATTTTCAGTTTTGGGTGAACTATCCCTTTAACACTTGTCACACTTTATTAAACATGTTTAGTTAATAAAAATATATTTGACCTGTTTTCTTTGTCTCCATGTTAATTATTGTAGAGGGACAATGTTGTGAACAGTTTCCGTTCAGGAAAAATCTGGGTGTTGATCTGCACTGCTCTTCTGGCCCGTGGTATTGACTTCAAGGGCGTCAATCTGGTCATCAACTACGACTTCCCAACCACTGCTGTAGAGTACATCCATCGAATCGGTCAGTGTACCAACCGAGTAGACGATATGAATTAATGTTGTGTACTTTTGCGATGGTAAACTAGTAATGTACATTTTGCTCTACAGGACGCACAGGAAGAGCAGGCCACAAAGGAAAGGCAGTAACGTTTTTCACAGAGGATGATAAACCGCTCTTACGCAGGTATTGGCACTTTATAGCTGGTCAAGTATAGCAGCAAATGAATGCTAATTCTGACGTTTAACCACTGCTTTGTTATGATCCAGCATTGCCACAGTCATTAAGCAGGCCGGATGTCCTGTACCTGACTATATGATTGGCTTCAAGAAAATCAAAAGGTAAAGTTACTACAATATTACTTAACGTATGCTTTTAATACCACATTTCTTCTAGCACATTTCTTCTGTCTTTGTAAAACGTGGATGGCTGAGTCAAGTATTTTGTCGTTTCTTCCTAAAGCAAACTGAAACATAAGCTGGCGAAGAAACCACCCAGACGGTCAACTATACGCACAACTCCCCGCTTCCTCTTTGGGAAAAAGCCTATCAAGGGAAAAAGGTTTGTTCTCTTTTCTCATTGCAGACATGCATTTAGCGCCACTTTAGTAGGTACATCGTGCTAGTACCGTGTTGGACCCTCTGTTGCCTTCAGAACTGCATTAATTCTTCGTGGGATAGATTCAACAAGATATTTCTAAGAGATTTTGCTCTTTATTGACATGATAGCCGCATGCAGTTGCTGCAGATTTGTCGGCTGCACATCCATGATGCGAATCTCAAATGTGCTCTATTGGATTGAGATGTGGGGTCTCATTTATAAAACTGTGCATATGATCCTTACTAAAAGTCTACGTGCATCCAAAAGCCAAAAATGGCGTACGGCAAAACAATTTCATCCTCATAAAACCATGCATATGCACACCTGTAAGAAATGTTTCCTTTATAAATTCCAGGTCACTTCACCTGCAAATGTGCATACATATGTGAAATAGCCCTGTACACGCCTATTTGTAACCATAAACGGTGCTGATTCGTATATTTATGAGCCTGGCATGCATTTGTTCTTTGGTAAGATGGTATGTGACTCGCCAATAAATCCACACCATTGGCAATACTAATTCGAAATCAGTACTGTTGTGTTGTTCTTGTGATACTTTGATGATGATCTGCACAATCCTATATGAAGTAGTACTTGTAGGGACTAACATGCCAATTAGAGGGTGACACGGGAGTGGATTTTCAAACCTCTCCCGTCCCACTCCCACAAAAAAAATACTGTCCCGTCCCAATCCCACGAAAAAACATCCAATCCCGTCCAGATCCCAGAAGAATGACTTCCATTCCCTCCCACTCCCGTGTTATTGTTTTTTACCGGAATCAGTCAGTTACAGTAATAAAAAATACAGTACAGATAACAGCATAGCACAGTTTATTTTACTTTATTGAACTGAAAGCCAGTTTAAACAATGCACATTAAACACATTAAATATCCTGTAAATCATCCATGCAAACAAACAAACACACACACAGTAGGGCCGGGCAAAAAAATAGATTTTTCGATTGATCGTTTTTACAAACGTGGTCGATTTAAAAATCGATTCTCAAAGAGCAGAATCGTTTTTTTTCTTTCACATTTATTCCGCAAACATTGAACGTAAGATTAACTTTAATCTAATTACTAGTCTTCTTCACTAGATGTCACCCTCTTTTTTGCCTTGCGCGATGTTACCAAGGACCCTGTCATTCATTCATTCAGTGCTTAAAATGGCGGTTTCAGGTGCTTCATCAACATTGATGCCACCTTCACATAAAAAGTAAGAGGTATGGAAGCATTTTAGATTTCACAAGTTAGTTAGTGTTCGACAACGTTAGTGTTGTGGCTTTTAATTTCTTTTTTATTAATTACCCACTTGTAAACTGCTGTTCACTGTTCTTTTTTATTAATATAGTATTTGTATAAAATCTATATTCATTGAGTTGAATCGAGAATCAAGTATAAAACCTACCCAAGAACTGGAATCGAAAATTGAATCGAAATCGAATCGATTTGACAGCTTGAGAATCGAAATCGAATCGATCTGGAACATCTGAATCGATACCACGCCCTAACACACAGGCACGCACGCACACAATATATAACTAGAGTTTATTTATAGAAACTGTGTATTTGTGTATAAAGTTGGGTATCATAGTTTTATTAGGATTCCTGGTCCCGCCCACTCCCGCTGACATTTTTTCCTGTCCCGTCCCAATCCCGTGATTAATAGTGATTTTGTTTCCAATTAGCGGGATTCCCGAAAAAATTTCAGCCTCTAATGCCAATGTGTTGTTGCTTCTATGAAGCCATATTGTGGGCTTGCTTTATAATGTAATTAAAACCTTATTTTAATCCATCATCCATGAACACAACTTAGTCTTTTCGGATTTAATCAAAGGTCAGGACTGCAGTTATTTCTGACTTTTGATGCATGTAGTAATCAAAAATGTAATAATATTATTAGAATTATATATCTGGCTTTACATGAGTTCATCATCTTAGTTCAAAGATGTTTGATGAAAATATTCAGTTTCATTCAGTTTGATTAGTTTAATAATGATAAAATTGACAGTAGGTCTCATTCACTAAGCATCTAACACACGAATTTGTGCATGAGATGTGTGTACGAAAGTTTTCACAAACAAATCACGATTTAACAAAAACTTTCATACCAAAATGTATTCTAAATGTATGCAAATATTAAAGACCAACTAATAGCACACATACGCTATAATCAAATACTAGGCTATTATTATAATTTATATAATAATGTTGATATAATATTTACATAATTATATTTTATTTATTATTATTAATTTATATATTATACAGTTTATTTTACATTATTAAAGTCTAGGCTATATTATTTTTTCTACTTAAAGAAGATGCATGTAATGATAAATCCTCACACTTTGCTTCCTACATTTTTAAATCTCTATGAAAGCGTCTGCTTAATGCCTAATGTAAAGATAATGTAATAATTAGACATCCACTCCAAATGTCAATCACTTGATCTAGGCATCTAGTTTTATTTTCTATTTTCTTTTATAGTCTGTGTTATCGTATCTCATATAGCCTACTTCTTATTGAACAATAGGCTACATGTTACTCGTGAAAACACAGCATATCTGTCTTCCCCACTGACAGCAAAACATCCCAGAAATTTACTGATAATACACATGATTATGGATTTCTTTTTAAGCTATTTTGCTTTTGTGACAAACTGCTCTTAAATTTTCAATTGGGCAAGCGATGAGGAAAGCCCTTATATGGAGATCGTTTGGACATCTATTATTATTTAAATCGCCAACCTTGCACACGCGGCCGCTCTTCTAGAACTCTCTAAATTCACTAATGTAAGAACTAGTAGAAGAACAAAGAAAAATGTGTGTATGCATGTGTTGTGAATTACACATTGGTAAAGTTTTTGTGAGAAGTTCGAATGTGCATATAAATTATGATAATTCTGGTTTTAGATGAATTCATCTTCTTGATTCAAAGATTTGTGATATTACCCTTTTATTTTATTTTTGCTCTTTTTTTTTACAGAAAGAAGAAAGCTTCAGCTAAAGCGAGTGGAGAAGCATCAGAAGTCAGCTGTAAGAGCTGAGATTCACAGTGTTGTACAGACTGCTCAAGTTTTCCTA
The DNA here is from genome assembly GCF_027580225.2 of Misgurnus anguillicaudatus. Lineage (NCBI taxonomy): Eukaryota > Metazoa > Chordata > Actinopteri > Cypriniformes > Cobitidae > Misgurnus > Misgurnus anguillicaudatus. The sequence continues at coordinate 9,880,880 of NC_073345.2, forward strand.
CCCACATCGATATCTAAAATAAAATGAATGTTGACCACTCTGTGTGAAATTTTCTCACTTTTTTTGACAGTTCAGGCATAAAAAAGTTTTGCATATTGATGGTTCTAGATCTCTACCAAATGACTAGCAATGCCAAGGTCATTAGTTCAAGCAAGGTTCAAAATGTTTAGGCTAATGTTAACTAACATGTACTTAAATGATTAAATTCTGAAGAAGTATTGTCAGTATATGTTAACTAATGTTAAAAGTTACCACAAAGAACCATTTCATTTGTATTAATCTGGAGGACCGTTTTCACCTTAAAGATCCTTTGGTCAAACAGAAAGGTCCTTCAGATGCTAAAGGTTCTTTGAAGAACCATGTAGACAATGGCATCGTGAAGCACCTTTATTTTTAAAGTGTGTAGTCGATTTGATCACTTATGCTATTGTGATGCTTAAAGATGAGTTATATGTAAACGTTTTTCCTCTTACCGTAATTTCTACATGCTTTAAAAGTGCTTGTAATTCCCTCATTTAGTATACGTGGATCTGTTAACATGCAAATTAGTCTCCTACTCAATCACACAGCTTGGACCATAGAATCAGACGCCCTTTAGTAAGAGACTTCTGACAACGAAAGTCCAAAAAGCTTGTCTGTCACATGATTCATGGAAACTTTAGTTAGTTCCTGAAGCTCATAGTGAGCTATTGAAATGCATTGAGTTAGAGCAGTGCTTCTCAATTATTTTCTGTCACGCCCCCCCCCCCCCCCAAGAAGAAGTAAACATTTTGCGCCCCCCCAACTCTCTGCCGCGACTGTAAATAGTATAATTTGTCTATAAAATTACACATCTGCAAAACATTGTATCCTTATTAACATTGAGAAAACACAAAAAGAAAACAAAAAAGAAATATCGATCAACTTACAACAAAGAATAACTTTATTAACATTGTTTTTAACAGAAAATACTTAAAATGCATCAATTTGCCTGAAATAAAAAAATCAATCCTTATGTAAAGTATAATATTTTTTGACCATTTGATTATGAAAAAATTAAATTAAATATAATCAATAAATAATAATAAAAAAATCAAGCGGCTTATCAGCGTGATTGGGGTGTAATGTCTTTAAGTGACGGTGCAAAAAAAATCACTTCCTGAAAAAGTATTTTCCCCGGGGGCTCGCGCGCCCCCCCTGGTGTCGCTTCGAGCCCCCCCTGGGGGTCCTGCCCCACTATTTGAGAAGCACTGAGTTAGAGGCAAAGAGCGAGCTGTGATTTTTCTTAATTAATAGCCAAGAAATGCATCGATTTACAATATTTATATATCACACCAATGTATTTTTATGTAGTGACATCAACAATGTTTTTAGAGTAAATTCCACTAATATATGAGAATATTAGTATGGACAGCTGCTGGTATACCTTGTTAACATGTTTTACACTGCCTCAAACAACTTTAAAGCTTTAACATCCTAGGACCCGAGCTTTGGTTTGTCTTTTTTTCATATTTCTTCCACCTATTTTGGGGTTAGGAAGAACCAATAAATTTAACCAAATATTTTTCTTTGAACATGAAGCAGTCTAATTTTTCATGTTTGTGTACAACAGGTTCCAGTTACACAGAATTAAAGGAACAGTATGTAAGATTGTGGCCAAAACTGGTATTGCAATAACAAAACTAGTGGCTAAAACTGGTATTGCAATCACACAACTGGTGGCCAATACACAACATGACAACATAAACATCAGTTGAGGGCTGCAACTCCACTTTTTAAATGACAATATTCTGGCCAGACCACTGTTGTGAGTGATATAAGTATTTGAGATGAAAATGATTTCTTAATGTCTAGTGACATATCAGGGCCATTTTATGATCAATGGATATAAATTTCTTACATACTGTTCCTTTAAGTATTATGGTGCAAAAAAAGTAATGTCCACGTATGTGAACATCTAGGTTTTAGGAGGTTAAAAATCACACTGTGTAATGTGTAAGCTTATAACGTTTGTGCATGTTTATAATGTACAACTGACTGTGTACCGTGTATATATTTATTAATAAATTAATTTATTACATTTAATTACCCAGCAGAATCTCAGTGCAACAACACCCCACCCATATATTTTTTGCATAAGTATCAATATGGACTGTCATCGAGTTTAATACCCTGTATCTCTACACAATTAAGGATGAATCTGCAATAAGAGAATGAAATGTATATTTCTATTAATGATTTAACGATTATAACTGACAACTAAGGATAATCCCAAATTCAGTATCTTAGAAAATTAGAATATTGTGAAAAGGTTCAATTTTGAAGACCCCTGGTGCCACAGCTAATTAACTCAAAAACACCTTTAAATGGTCTCTCAGTCTAGGTATGTAGGCTACACAATCATGGGGAAGACTGCTGACTTGACAGTTTAATCCAAAAGGAAGGCAAGAGACAAAAGGTCATTGCAAATGAGGCTGGCTGTTCACAGAGCTCTGTGTCCAATAGAGAGGCGAAGGGAAGGAAAAGATGTGGTAGAAAAAAAGAGTACAGGCAATAGAGATAACTGCACCCTGAAGAGGATTGTGAAACAAACCCATTCAAAAATGTGGGGGAGATTTACAAAGAGTGGATTGCAGGTGGAGTGCTTCAAGAACCACTACGCACAGACGTATGCAAGACATGGGTTTCAGCTGTCGATTCCTTGTGTCAATCCACTCTTGAAGAACAAGACTGCACTGCTGCTGAATGGTCCAAAGTTATGTTCTCTGATGAAAGTAAATTTTGCATTTCCTTTGGAAATCAGGGTCCCAGAGTTTGGAGGAAGAGAGGAGAGGCACACAATTCACGTTGCTTGAGGTCCAATGTAACGTTTTCACAGTCAGTGATGGTTTGGGGTGACATGTCATCTGCTGGTGTTGGTCCACTGTGTTTTCTGAGGTCCAAGGTCAACACAGCCGTATACCAGGAAGTTTTAGAGCACTTCATGCTTCCTGCTGCTGACTTTTTGGAGATGCAGATTTCATTTTCCAACAGGACTTGACACCTGCACACGGTGCCAAAGCTACCAGTACGTGGTTTAAGGACCATGGTCTTAATTGGCCAGCAATCTCACCTGACCGTAACCCCATAGAAAATCTGTGGGGTATTGTGAAGGGGAAGATGCAATATGCCAGACCCAACAATGCAGAAGATCTGAAGGCCACTATCAGAGCAACCTGGGCTCCCATAACACCTAAGCGGTGCCACAGACTCGACTCCGTGCCTCGCTGCATTGCTGCAGTAATTCAGGCAAAAGGAACCCCAACTAAGTATTGAGTGTTGTACATGCTCACACATTTCATGTTCATATTTTTCAGTTGGCCAAGATTTCTAAAAGATTTCTTTGTATTGGTCTTAAGTAATTTTCTGAGATACTGAACTTTGGATTTTCCTTAGTTGTCAGTTATAATCATCAAAATTAAAAGAAATAAACATTTGTAATATATCAGTCTGTGTGTAATGAATGAATATAATATACAAGTTTCACTTTTTGAATGGAATTAAATAAATCAACTTTTTGATGATATTCTAATTATATGACCAGAGGGGTATTGCACAAAAGCAAGATAAGGGATTAAGCTGGGATTTTCCAGTTATCCTGGCTGAATTTAGCCCTGACTCGGTTGCATGAAGGGGAGGCTAAATTAATCTAGATGAAGTTACTATGGAGATTTACTCTTTGCAGCTAGCCTGCTCCAGAGCAGGCTAACAACCAGGCTAAGATTAATCCCAGGGGGAAATTGCTTTAATGTTACAATTATAGAAAAGAAAGAAATTAAAGAAAAAAGAAATAAAAACATAATTATATGCCCATCAATGATTTAAAAATTAATAGATAAGAAATGTAAAAAATTAATAAACACATAAAAAGGGTAATTTACTTCAACAATGAATTGTCCTAGCACTTACAAAGAAAAGTTATAAAGCCTAATGACCACAGGTGTAAAGAATCTTCTAAAATACTCAGTTAGGGTTAGGACTTCTCTGGTCGGCCAGCATCCTATGTAGTGGGTGAAATGGATTGCTCAGAATTGAATTTAGTTTTGACAGTATTCTTCTTTCAGCCACAACATGAACAGAGTCCAGCTCCATACCATGTACAGAGCCAGCCCCTCTTATTAATTTGTCCAGTTTATTTCTGTCCACCAATTCCCCAACAGACCACTGCATAAAAAAATGATGCTAAACACCACAGACTCATAAAACATCTGCAGCATGGTATAGCAGACTATACCATTTCAGATTAATCTGATAGTTCCTCTGTCAATCCTACTAGATATTCATGTGTTTTAGTCACTTCGTGGTCCTGCATTAAGATACTAGATATACTATAATTTATCTAAGTATGCGAACTGTTATTTTAGTGTTATTATGAAGACTGCTGTCAGGGGTTTGACAAATATATTTATTAATGCAGTTGTTGAGATAAGAAATGGCAGATGAAGTTGAAAGGCGGTTTCAATTAAGTACATATGTAGACTAGCATTAAGGCATGAGAAATATCTGACTGAGAGGTACAGATTCTCAGGTGAAGAAATGTCAGTCTAGCACTAAAATCACTTCTTCAAGATTGCAAGTAACATGAACAGATTAAGTGTTACATAAGGGCAGTCACAGTAGAACACGCATTATTTTGTGTTACAGCTTTCCCCTATTGTCATTGGATGCAGTGGACTGCACCCACCCCTGTGCCAGATATACAAGACTTTTTTAATGTTAAAATTGTGATGGATGGTCCAAATTATTATGCACATGCTAGTTTACAAATTGTATTTTAATCTCAATAGCTATATGACAGTGTGCATGTTATTCTATTTAAATACATAATTTGACATATTTAAAATGTCAAAAGATACTTTATTACTTAGAAAAATATGCAAATTATGCTTTTTCAAATTATTATGCAAAATGCACTTTATCAAAATTCAGTGTGTTAAAATGATCCGCAAAACAGACTGTCATCTGTCAAATGTGCTGCATGGACACATAATAAAAAAACATTGTTAATCAAATTATGTATTTAACATAGGTTAATATATGAGCATATTTTTGACATGACTTTAACTCTCCCATTCATTAAACTTGTAAGTCTATAGTTTCTGTTTTTATTTCACTTGAAGATGCTAGTAATGCATCCAAGAGTTTGTTTGAATATTTTGGCTATTTACCAACAATCCAGAATATAACATTCAGTGTATTATGGCATGTCAATGAATACAACTGTTTGAAAACTTTATGAAGCTCACAGTAAATGTAGTATTTTTGGAAGCTTTAGTTTGGGGGTGGTGGTGAAATCCACTTGTATGCACTGAAGGATCCCATATTGAGGGCTTCTTGGTATTACAGAGACACCAGCATGTTTGCTTTTTAGCAGTGGCCTTTTTATTGTTGCCTTTTCCTAATATTTTCCTTAAAAAATTCTTCATATGCTCAAATCCTGTACAAAAATCTTATAATAATTCAATGATTTCTGTTTAGTTTCACCAAATATAAATTGTTATAGGAAATAAACAGCTTTTTTAAAGATAATGCACACTTTTTTGCAACAAATACTGTAGATACACATAGTAGTAGTTAAGTGTTTGCAGTTTCATGATGAATTTTTATGAGTTTTATCAATTTTTGCATCAGTGATTCTGTGATCGATCCCGCGGTCTGTTTAGGAATTCCGTGAACGTGCACTTATCCTAGCTAGCTACACCTGGCTTGACATAGCTGCACGTTCTCATCCTGGCTTAGCAATCGTGCAACAGACTAAGCCAGGATGGGCTGATTAAACTAGGTCAAGCTGGGCCTTTTCTGTTATCCTGGCTTTCTTAATTCTACTTTTGTGCAATACCCCTCAGTACCTGTAATGTGTTGTCCTGAACTAGACACATCTGTGTGTTATTATCGGAATGACACACTTTGTGTTGTTTGAACAAATCTCGTGTTTTCCCTTTTTTTATTTGAACACAAAATCAACACAAAACAATGTGTTAAAATTAACACATCCTTAAAGTGTACTTGTAAATATATGCTAATTTCGATGGTTTCAGACATAACTGCCAAGTCCGGTTTCACGTATACTGCACATTGCCTTTTGCACTCCTAGGAACCGACACCTGGTAAACTTGTTGCTCCAGTTTACATTTATAACCAGTTACTGTCAATGCATGTGAGGACAGATTCATCCCTGTAAAATATCAATGTTTGAATGAGTCTGACAAAATAAAAAATACAATGACTCCAAATCATACAGATGTCCTGAAACTTGGAGATTCAGAAATTCATTCTTGATTTTTAAAGGTAGGGTAACAGATTTGATCCAGAAACATTTTTAGTTATGCTGGTTAAATGTCTCCTCACATCCTGATAGCAATGACTGTGTTAAGTTGTTTAAATGTATTTGTAGAAATTTATGTCATCTGTGAAAGGCGTAGGACCAAAAAATGTTCAACCAATCATAGATTTCGGTCCGAACGGACGTTTCCATTTTTGTCCCTCATACGTAAGCATAATTTGAATGCCACCGCGCAGCGAGTCCACGCAGACACCATACGTCATCGGCGGGTTCACGTGCACTCACCTCCTGTCTGTAAACAGCGAGAATAGCAAACTTTCTGCTGAATTGACAACCTGCACAGGAGGCACAAAACGAAAGACATCTTTTATAACAACAACAGCAAAAACTGCCTGGATCAGCAAAGAGCAAAAACCCAAATAAACATCGGTAACTTTACAGCTTTACCACGAGATGCAAACAGCTGCAGGAGGCAAAGGATCTGAAAGGGTCAATACATGTTTATTTTGGTAAGGTAGGTACACGATATGTTTGTATTGAGATGGATTCAGATATTCTACTTTGATGAAACATTGTGTTGCTTATGAAATTTGTGTTCGTTGACGGATTAGTGTAACGATCTAAACCAGTTGTTTATGTTGGTTATTTTGGAAATGTTGTACTGCAAAGTTTTCTCACTGGTGAATGAGGCATGAGAACACGCACGTCTGATCTGTGCGTGTTCATGTGTTTTGAAAGAGGCGTGACTTTGGATGACGATTTGACTGGAGGGTGGGATCGGGATTTCATTGCTAGGCGGCTACCGTTAGCATTTTTCAAAATGTGAAACCCTACCTTTAAAGCAGTGGTTCTCAAACTGGGGTCCAGGGCCCCCAGGGGGGCCGCGAGATGGTGCCCCAGTTTTATGACATTTTATAAAATACATTCATTTATCATGAATTCTGTGTAGTTAAACCTAAAAAAAAAATAAGGCTACTAACCAACAGCACTACTTTGTATCATTTAATATGTTTTGTTTAATTAAAATGTAAAATTTTAGAACAATTTTTGTCATAAATTTTCTTTGGGGGGGCGTGAAGAAATGTACCGTACACAAAGGGGGCCGCACGCGGAAAAAGTTTGAGAACCACTGATTTAAAGTGATGTTGCCTACTGTCAGGAAACCGTTGCTGTTTCAATATTTCCTCGTCTTATAACTCAAAACATGTTTAAACTTGATGAATATTTGCCTAAAGGTTATAAGCTCTGGGTGGAGTCTGTGTGTCTGGACAGATTTAAGAGATGATACTGAATCTATCGTTTTCATTTCTTTTCCAGTCCTCTGATACAGTATTTTGGATTACTGCGGTTTTCTGGAGTGATGGGTCAAGGTGTAAACCATCAAGTCTACAAGGACATAAAATGTAAGACATGGATTTTGTTTCTTTGAACAGTTCATTTTTTACCAGTCACAAGATCTAAATTTTTAGATCAAACTTGGCATGCGCAAAGACAGCCACAAACTTAATTTATTAACAATATCTTATAATCCCATTTTATTAAAGATGTCAGGTTTTTCAACAGACGCTTCTGACTGAGTATCACTGAGTCATCACTGCACATAGTCGCAGATTCGCGCCATTTCACTACACGTGTTGCCGCTTCCGTATCAAATACTTTCTGTTATTCCGTTGTTTGTAATTCCTGGATTTTACCACTAGAAAGACTTGAGAATGGTTAGATTTACGCCTATAAACACAGATTGAAGAAAATACACTTAATGAATTAACGGTGACGCTTCGGGCAGATTGTTTTCGGCAAGATTCCTCCACACCGTAACCGTATATCATTTGACAATATTAGTTTGATCGACATCTTCATGACTGAAGCCATGGTATGTATTAGGCCATTAATATATGTGCGCAGCGAGCAGACGTTTAACCGTATAGTCTTACTTTAGTCTTAACATGAACATCGCTGTAAATATACTTTTCTATGCTTTGTTACATTATTATGTTACTATGTTATTTTTACCCTGTTATTTTGTAAATCTATCATCCGTTATAGTATGTTATTTTATGTAAACGACGGACAGATTTTTTGTTATTCTTGTTAAAAATGTAAAAAGTTGGATCAACTTAAATTACTTAAATTGGTAACACTCATCAAAAAACGTTTTTTTTTAACTAACATTTTTCACCTAAAGTGAAACTAAGTTACAAATTGCAGTAACATTTTAAGTGAATCCAACTTTTCACTTTAACAGTGTGTTATATTTGTCTGTGAATGTGATCTGTCAATGTTTTTAAGGTTTCTGTACAATGCGTGGACAACCAAGATGGTCTCGAAGGTCAGATTGTATATGAAAAGTCTGAAATCCTTATAGGATACAACAGCAACACATTTGAGGAGAACGACGTAATACAACAGCCTAATGTACAGGTAATGTTAACAGAACTGTGATGGGGAGAGCAAGATTACTTTGAATTATTGTCCTTACTTATTATGCTATGTCCTATGTGCTCTAGCTTTCGATCCAGTGCATGGAGAACCAGCAAGGCCTTTACGGGCAAATTATTTATGAAGATGGGTCACATGCCATTAATCATCTCCAACCTCTGCCTGAACCAGACATTGATGATGAAGGCATCATAATTTAACTGCTTTAACACAGATTAATTAATGTCTGGTTAGTTTTTTTAAGATTAGATTACATAGATATAGATTAATGAAGGAAACGGTTTATGAAGGTATAAGAGGATGCTGCAATATAAAATTTCTGAAATTCTCAGAGCCAACTGAATAAATATCATGAAGCATGATAAACATCAGCATGCTGAAGTAGTCATGTCTTGGGAAAATAAGTCATCAGTTTTTGGTGACCCAGTGTTTCTAACAGTGTCCAAACATGAGTAAGGGTGAGATGGGCACAAACTAGCGCGGCTAACTCCTAGTAACTGATAGCTGTGATTGAAACATTTTTACACAGCGGTGTTAGTTGTAACACAGAGTTACAGTGAAGCCTCAGATATACAATGATAATGAAATGAAAACAATTTAAATAATATGAATCAAAAGATAACTGTTAATTCAATATCAGGGGACATAAAACACAATTATATATTTTTTGTCTTAATTGTGCAGTCCTTTCAAAAAATCTATTTATATGCATTGTTGCATAATACAAGGTTAGATGAAGGATCGTGAATGGATGAATTTGTGGATATCTATCTATTATATAAACAATATCCACCTTTAGCATATATATAGACAGAATTTGATTGAATTATTTCTGTTTAAACTTAATTTTCTAGCAGGTGTTACAACAAACCCTCTGTTTGTTACAATGAACCCCACCTATGGGGTAAGTTGTAACGTTTGCACTCCTGTCACTTTCGGTGTAATTGTGCGAAAACGGTAGATCCCACAAACAAACTTTGATGTGCGTGTTGATTGTGCCAAATTGATTAATCTAACTTAAATATTTTTTAAATTATAGAGTCAAAGCCAAAAAAAATGTTTGTGCCCCGCTCTCTACACACCATGATTCATATACTGTTGGTAGCTGATTGAGACTCAGGGTTTGTTTCAAGAAACAGATTGTTTACTTTTGTATTGCTTTGTATTCTGGGGTGGGCAGGAAGTATAATATTCTAGCTTTCTAGAAAATGATTGTATTATTTTTATTTTTATGTTTACATAAAAACATGATTTCTAAATGTATTACATATATATTTGAAAATGCATAGATGCACTTTAAAAATATAAAATTCCTAAAATTAGATGTTGTGTGTCCTTTTCTTTGTCACTCCCTTCATTATATGCACCTTATATGCAAATTTGACTTATAAAGACTGCATGAAATCAATTTTTTGTGGCTCTTGGTTGTAAGATTAAAGGGTTAGTTCATCCAAAAATGAAAATAATGTCATTAATGACTCACCCTCATGTCGTTCCAAACCCATAAGACCTCCATTCATCTTTGGAACACAGTTTAAGATGTTTTAGATTTAGTCAAAGACCCTCCATTGAAAATGTATGAACGTTATACTGTCCATGTCCAGAAAGGTAATAAAAACATCATCAAAGTAGTCCATGTGAATGTGTTGAAGCATCGAAAATACATTTTGGTCCGAAAATAAAAATTACACGACTTTATTCAGCATTGTCTTCTCTTTCAGGTCTTTTGTAAATCCACGTTCACCACACTGCAGTGACGCTGCTGACGTGTTATCTGGTGCGCCCGAGCTTCGTCTTTTAATTATTTGGTGACACTTTACAGTAAGGTTGTATTTGTTAACATTAGTTAATGCACAATGAACTAACATAAACAATTGCATTAACATTAACTAACATTAACAAAGATTAATGAATGCTGATAAATGCTCATTGTTGGTTCATGTAAGTTAATGCTAGTTAATGCATTTAATAATGTTGACCAATACAACGTTATTGTAAAAAGTTACAAATTATTTTATTCAAAAACTTCTCAGCATCTGCCATATGCCTATTACAAGAAGTAAAACAAACATAAGAATAAAGTCCTGGTGCTCTCTACAAAGGACATTAAATAAAAGTTGTGTTTCGAAAGGGTCAGAATTATTGTGCATTTCCGAAATATGAGAAAATTTAAGTCTAGACTCTCATGTAGAAAATACAAGAAAACACATAATCTGCCAATTTTCTCACTCTCATTTTGTTACAAACCTGTAGAATTTTTTTTCTGATGAACACGATGGAAAATATTTTGATGAATGTTTGTAACCAATTTCCATAGTACTTCCATAGTATTGTTTTTTTTTTTCTATGGAAGTGAATGGGGCTCATGATCGGTTTGGGTACAAACATTGCTCAATATATATTTTGTGTCTATCAGAACAAAGAAATATACAGTTTTTGTCAAATTTTAGGTTTGTAACAACATGAAAGTAAATGATGACAAAGTGAACTATCCCTTTAATTCCGCATCCTTTGGAAGCATATTTAAAGACTCTTTTTTTCAGAAACGGCAAAACATTTAACTGACATTCCAATCCTGTTGTTATTACTGTATTGTGTATTATTATTGTAAACTTAAACATCTTTTTAAGAAAATGATCGACAGTGGGTGGGGACAACGATGGAGTGTTGTAAAAGGAGGTGTTGTGTTACTGTGAGAATGGTCATAAGTAAATAAATTTAGGGGAGACCGGGGTTGGTTGTCACAATTTTTACTCATGCATGAATTGCTCATCTTCAAAAAATCTTTCAGCAGTAATTCCTACATGATGAAACTTTGGAGTCTTGGCTTTAAATGTGTATACTTTTTACTTTTAGAATTTATTGTAACAGGAAGTAATTAACCATCAAAGACACTCTGACACAATGTGTCCCCCATCACGGGGTTGGTTGTCACGGGGTATGGGGTTGGTTGTCCCTATAGAGTTTCAATAGGATTTCAATGATAAATTGGGATCTGAAAAGATAATGTGTAATTTTTTAGTTTTTTAAGCTAGAAACTGCAAATAAGTTTTAATATGAATCCACCCCTATGATAGTTGTTATTAATGCCCCTTATGTTTAAACAATGGGATTAAAGTGGGTGATCAGTTACTTGAATAGGCTTTATGCCCAGCTGCACTATAACTTCAGCCAGCTCATTGTTTCCTGTCTTCCATTATTGGACAAACAGATTAATCCAGGTGTGTCTGGTTATTGTTGTTGTGACTACTGAGGTCAGGCACACCTGGATTAATCAGTTTGTCCAATAATGGCAGACAGGAAACAAGAAGCTGGCTGAAGTTCAGGAAGTAGTGCAGCTGGGCATAAAGCCTATTGTGTTGAGAAATAAAATGAAATAATTTGTTGCTTTATTTATTTTATTTTAACAGCAAACAAAAACAAACAAACAGTCTTAAAAGGTCTACATGTCCAATATTCTTATGTGACAACCAACCCCGCAAGCTATGTGACAACCATCCCCAACTGACTTCTTGACAAACATGCTAAGCTAGCTGCCACACGACTTTAACTTGATCGCTAAAAGATGACTCAAAATAAAGCTACTACTTTTAGCTTTTTAATGAGTGGTTTGTTTTTGAATGACTAATATCCTACAAGATCTCAACACAAAAACAACACGAACATGAAAATTTACTCTGACCCATAAAAATAAAAAATTGTCTCCTAACCTCAATGTTTTGTGTCTGCTCGGCAAAATTTCAAGGGCAAATGAGTAAGCTATTAAAGGCTAACAAACTGATATCAAAATTGTACCACAGCACCATGTAGTATGTCTGGAATAAGCAGTGTGACAACCAACCCGTGATACAACCAGCCCCGGTCTCCCCTACCCCCTGACATCACAAATTCAGCAATATCCACTTGTTATGTCATGACGTAAGTATGTACCATTGCGGATCCAAGCCTCTGCTCATTTCAAGTGAGACGACAATCTCAACAGATGTTTATAAGCACTGTTTAATCACAAATTTAATATAATCTAAACTTTTATAAACTCACAGTATACACTACATTATCCAGGGCTACGGCATCCTGGTCTTCAATATTTTACCAATTCATAAAAGACGAACCTGTGGGCATCTGAGATTTTTTAGTATAGAGATAAGAGGTTAGGATGTGGAATTTTTTTTGAAGTTTTGTTGTTTGCTTAAGCATCTGATAGAGTGCTTTGACGCAGAAGCTATGCCATGTGACGTCAGACTTAAGCGGATTCATTACATAAATGCTTATAGAGAACATTTTAAGCTATAAAACTTGCATGATGTATTAATCATGCCAAGACCTCTTATATAGGGACATTTATTTAAAATGTTAATTATATGGAAAAATAATGCATAAAAAAAATGTTAGTGCTCCATTGTCACAAGTTTATCATTTCATGTGCTTTCAATTGAAATATTTCAGCACAAGATGACGTTAAACAGACACACTGTTTGAGAAGTTGTGTGTGTGCTGAAGCGTGTACCCAAATTGGATATCATGGCTTCAGATAACGTTCATATGCTGCCTGAGTTTATGTTTTTGTGCTTGAAGAGACATATTTTTGCACAAAATGATCTTAAAATAATGGGATTATTTTTGTAAACACATTCTGTCTTAAATCAAAGCAGTCTAATTAGACATGCTGTGTTGACTCTCATGTTAATGTGACATCACAACGATAAAGCCCCACCAGTGGCCACTGCCTCACTGGTTAATTTTACCCAAAAGCTAAATATACGATTGTCTCAGACTGTATTCACAGAAATAGATCTATTTTTAACCAAAAGCACTCACTGTTTGTTTGTAAGGGAGTGGGGGCCGTTGCTCATTTGCATTTAACGGGACAGACACATAAACAGAGCATTTTGGGGAATTTGAGACATGCTATAACAAATGATCTGTGGTCTATTTTGAGCTGAAACTTCGCAGACACATTCTAAGCACTAGTGTTGTAGTCAAGACCACCTAAACTGAGACCAAGTCATGACCAAGACCAAGACAGACCGAGACAGAGAGAAAACCAAGACATTGAATATTAATAAATTGGCACCATAAAAATCAGTAAATTATAAAAATGATTTAATAATTAATGATAAAAAAATTCATGATATGCCATCAGTTGTGGTCTTGAAATAAAATTCGGAGTCCTCTTCATCTGAGACCGAGACGAAATAAAAATGGGGTTGATAAAGAGACAAGACCAACACATATTACATCTTGTAAAAATAGGCATATTAGGTGCCCTTTAAAGGGATAGTTCACCCAAAAATGAAATTCTGTTATCTTTTCTCACCCTTATGTGGTTACAAACCTGTATACATTTCTTTGTTCAGATGAACAAGAAGGAAAAGTTAATTTGTTAACCAAACTGATCAAAGGCCTCATAGGAAAAAATTACTATGGGGCCTCTGATCGGTTTGGCTGGACAAAAGCGATGTAAACTGATTACAAAACATTTTTGACATGAAATTTGTATCAGAATATATACATAGGGAAAATTATTTCATATTCTTTTGTTGAATAAAATTACACAGAAGCTAAATATTTATGAAGGCAATATTTAGTGGAATAAGTGAAGCGATTTTCTTCTTAACTTACTGATCATGTTTTTGCATTCTGAGACACACAGGTACAATGAATACAGTAAGTAACCTGAATTTCGGAAAATAAGCATTGCAAATAAAGAAATGTTAATGCTGTATCTTTTTCTTGTTATTTTAATATTTTAAATAGACATTTGTTGGAAGCACTTAAGGGGTTAAAAAAATCTGGCATTTGATGTTGTGGACACAGAATACAGCTTTTTAAATAATTTTGAGGTTTTAAAGCTGTTATCCGTATCTTTCAGGTAAGGAATAATTGACGACGGGCCATTGAATTATAAGAAAATAATGCACACCAAGGTGGTAATGCGGCACGACGCAGGTGTGCATTATTTGTCAAATAATTCAAAGGACCGGAGACAATTATTCCGCTTATACCACGGTTACCACAAACATTGCTCTGGTGCCTACTTTTAAGACATTTGAAAAGTTAGGTGTGCGGTGTAAGGGATCTCAGGTTTCGGAAGGAGAACAAAACTGCAATCGTTCCCGGGTTTCGGACACAATAGGTCTGAGAGCGTTGCTAGAGTACTAATATATTGTATAGAAATATGGAGCGTTTAAGTATTAACCTTAAATCAAAACTAAACAACAGATTTGTAAATGAAAAGGTTTAATTACAGTACTGACTTAAAGTTACAGTTGAAATGGTTGCACTATAAATGCATGAAATGGTAAATAATACAAACAATTGACTGTTTCCAATGTATGTGAGATATTGCCTGATAAGATAGAGAACAGAGAAGGAAAGTTTAGAAGAAAGAGATTCACACTTGAGAACTGAAATCTAGGCCTGATGGCCCGAACCCCAGAACTTAGGTGAAGAAAGAAAGGAAAGGGGAAAAGGCCAATGCAAGGCAAAAGCTAAAATGCAAAAGCCCAGAGCTCATAAAAACCTTAACCTTTATCCTCTATCTCTTGACCATGTGACTAAACCTAACTTGATACATTCAAATTGACCAATCAGAAGATCACCTTTAACCCCCACTGTACTTGACCAAACCCAACATAATACATTCAAACTGACCAATCGGAAGACCATCTTTAACCCCCACTGTATTGGATAAACAGCTGTGACTCTTTGATCAGCACAGGGGTTTGTGACAAGTTGTGACCAAGGAATAAGTTTTTATAATTTTAATAATTTTAATCTTACAGCGGTTTACAGAAAAATAATCAACACCCGTAGAACATTTCTCAGCCAATCAGAATGCAGCATTCAACAGACCCGTTGTATAATTAAAAATAAACCACAGTTGTTAAGTAAATTAATAAAAATCAGTGTTCAAAAGCAAGCTAATAATAATGATTTAAAATGTAAGCTGATATTCACAGGAAATATAACTTGAATTTATTTTAACTTTTTGCACGATTGGGTCACTTCTGTAAGCAGAAAGAAGATGACCAGGCTACGTGTGTGCTGCTGTAGATGGTTAAGAGTTTGTAGGTTGTTGAATAGTTGCTTAGAGTTTAAACCATTTAACCTGAAAAGTTTTAAGCGACAATCATATGGGGAATTTCATGTAAATGTGTCAATTATTACATCCTTACATCTGGAATCATCTGTTCTTAAAATAATGTAAGAGATATCTACCTCTGAACAGTTAAGACATCAGCAACTTGATCTGTGTTTTCATTTACACGGTAAATTTTACTTTTTCAGATGACTTTTTCGGATATATGACTTTATGTACTTTTAACTGTCATGGCGATGTGTAATGACAGATCAGCTCTGATGCGGTGATCCCAGACATCAGATTCATCCTCAGAGAGTAGCAGGCAAATCATAATGCACTACAGAAAATGACGCTGCAAATAACTGTGAATCTTTAAAAAGAGCAATAGAGAAGCAAAACGGATTACATTGTATTTTGCAAGCGTAAAGTACAGCAGAAGAAAAAGTGGATAAAGTGTTAAATTTCCAATATGATATGAACCCTTCTGTGGGATCATTAATCCTCTCTGTGGAGGCAGCTGATAGGAACTGCAACTGGATTAAGGAAGAGAAGCTACTGGCTGATAGCACAAGCCAGCCAAAAAATAAACCAAATCAAACTTAATTTAGTTTCTAAATGTTACAGTATGTTCACACAGACAGGAAAAAGCTATTTATTTTGGTCTATCCAACTTAAATATTTAAACTCTGGTCACTCAGTCTATATACAACAGCTCTTATAATACAGATATTACCGTAAGATTTGACCAACTATGATGAAGTTAAAACATATAGGCTGCGTCCGAAAACTCTAAATTGCTGCCTTCTGAGGCAGCTTTCCAAGGCAGCAAGGCATCAAGGCATGTCCGAATTCAATGTTTGGTTTACTTCCTGTCTCCTGAGATACCTATGCGTGGACGTACATTAAGAATGTGATTGGTCGAGTCCGGTCGAGTTCGAAAAAATAAAATGGCGGCCAAGCACGCGACTGGACCACCAATTTAGTGTAAATAAAGGTATATTTTCACTTTTTACACCTTTTAATTGCATTTCTAGCGAGAAATTAGTATTGTAGTTTTCAAATATGTGATTAGTTATCACAAAGGCGCTCTCTGTTTAAATTTCAAACACGCTGCCTTAGAAGTGTGTCCGAAAGTCTTCCTCTGAGCTACCTTCATGCCTCCGAAGTCATTTCCTCATGAGGCAGCGAGGCAACGAGTCACTGCCTTGAGTTTTCGGACGCAGCAATAGTTAAAAGTGATACTTGAAACAATAAAACTTGGAAAACATCAGTTACTCTTTATTTAATATACCATAACTAACTGTTTGGTTAAAATATCAGAAAAACACCTCTGAGCCAAGTAAAGTATTGAGTCATCAAAGGAACAACCCAGATACCAACCATAAACCGTGATGTGAAAGACCACCGTGAGAGACTTCTAAAAAATCCATCTATTTCATTAACATAAGTTAGTTAACATTGGTTATAGTGATTTTTAAAAAGGAACCTAGAATTGATGACTGCGTTTCTGTGGGTCATTGAATTGCTGGCAAGCATATTTTTTTCTGTAAGCTAAAATATTTTCAGTTTGAAATGAGGTTGTCAAATGTGCTGTTTCATCTGTCCCCATTAAGTGTATGTGATAAATGTCATGCCAGATGTGGTTAACTTATCCAGTGCAAAGCAGTGCAATAGCACGAATGTGGTGTGGATGTCCTCGATTTTTTAAGTTTCAAATCATCTAATCATGTCAGACGCGAACAGTCATTTGAGAGACTTCTACAGACTTTGCTGTTATAGTCGCATCCCATACTCATCTCATGTTTTAGTATTTATATATTATTATGTAGCATATTATTTATTTATTTATCCATCTATCAATTACTGTAGTTCTTCTATTGGATCATTATGGTAAATAATATCCTAAAACGGACTACTGGTTTGAATTCAGACAGAAACTGGAATTCATATGCCATTTCAAGGTAAGCAACGTCAAATCTCTCGTTTTAATCCTGCAATTTAAATAAATGATCAGTATCAGTGGTAAAGTATATAAATAAATAAGATTTTTCACATTATAGTTTCAGTTTCTTTAATCATATTACAAAACAGTGTTTTCTTCAAACATGTTTAAGCTTCAAGTAATGGCAGCATTTAGCTTTAAGCTCTTATTGTGGTATTTTCTAAATCATTTATGTATATGCAAATTTACACCAACTGAAGAGATATAAAAGATTTCACGTCTCAAGAAAACAATGTTAGGTGTGACATTTAATAAAAAAGCCTTCATTTATTTATTATATCTTACATTATCAGACCAACACTTATAAAAATAAAGGATCATAAACGTTTCTTTGTCAGGCTATATGGTTTCATAAGCAACCTTTCTTTCTAAATTAACAATTCTGTTAGGTACTTTGTAGTGGAAAAAGGTTCAAATGGCTAGAAAAAATCAAGAAAGAAATTATTCTTTCTTCTTGAAGAAACAAAAATGGTTTCCCCAAGAACCCTTTATAGCACCTACATTTTACAAAAGCAGATCTCTTATGTTTATATCACTGTAATTTTCTGATGTAAACCCTTTCTAAAACTGTTCAATAGTCTGTATCATCATAAAAGAGGATTTTTTAATGCTTGGTTGACCTTCTCAAAGCTGAGAAATAACCAGAAAACAATCATTGCTTGTAATGAATCCTTACTCTTGAGTGCTATACAGAGGTGTATTCTACTTAAGTATTTTAGTTACTTTTTCTAAGCATCTGTGCTTTATCAGAGTGTTTGTCTAGGGAAAAAAATTACTTTCCTTTACTAAAAAATGTTCACTACATTCTAAAGCATAGAATCATAATGTGTATTCCTTTAATATTGTATATTAAAATTTATTTAAACCCAATTACATAAATATTGTGTACTTTTACTTTTTGAGTAGAAGTACGAGAAGTACTTTTTACTTAAGTAAACGTAAAAAAAAATGTGCTAGATGTTAAATGTACTTAAATATTAAATATAAACCAAAAACCTGAAAATATGAAATGTAGTAGAGTAAAAAGTTTTCCAAAGAAAAACACTAATAAAATACGAATACTTGAAAATTTACTTTTATGTAGAAAGTAAATATACTTAAGTACTATACACCTCTGGTGCTATATTTGTGTTTTCTTAGTCATTTATTATTTTATAAAAAATGATCTGTGTAATGTTCTCAGATTAAAGCATAAATGACCGCTTTTGTAGCTTATGGGCCGTTTTTTAATCCAAAGGCTGGAGTGGTTTGCATTTATAGGGTGATGTCAAAAAGATGGTCTTATTTCAATTATTAAGTTGACTATTATTCTTAGTTAATCGTAATATTGTTGTAATATGCTTATGACTTGAAAATGTAATGGTCAGTTAACTTAAATAAACCAAGGATGACGTATGCAGCCCGCATATGCGACCTCCGCAGGAATTAACACACATGCGTATGACACGGAAGCATATTGCTTATTTCCTGATGGTCATTATTGAATGATTATCCGCACAAGCAATAATATACATAAAAACTTTTTTCTAAAATCATCAATTTGCATAATTGTTATTGTACAACGTCTATATATTATATATAGGCACTGACTGTCATCGATATGGTAAGCAGAACTAACTTGAATGATGATGAAATGCTTTTGAGTCGTAATATTGTCATGCGTTTGACGTTTTGTTTTCTCTACTATAGAATACTATCACTATCACTATACTATAATACTATCAAATATTGAAGTATTGTTTTGTTATTAAATAAGGGCACAACCTGTTGCAAATTTGCTGAAGAATCGCACCTTAGGGAGAATTATTTCCCATTGAGAGACGACGTTGAGGTTAAAGACTCAGGATCTGTTACTCAGGTATACTTTGATGGATAAAGATAGAGACAGTATGGTTTTATGATAATAGACAGTTTAATCTTTGTTTATGAATGATGTCTTTCAGATTTCTGTCCAATGTGAGAAAAACCCTGAGGGTAAAGATGGACTGGTGATATTCGACAAGGAGGCATTTCCTGTTGCCAACTTTCTTTATCTTTCCAGAGAAGATCATGCTAAAGATGAAGAATGAATATTTATGACATTATTTTTTGTTGAGAATCTGGACAAAAAAATAAATTGGCACAAACACGAAAAAATTATAAAGTGTATTTTATTCCAAACATTTGTGCGTTAAATGTTTTGTGTTCTCAAGACTACAATACATGACCACAAATATTCACAGTTCACCTTCCATTTGCTGGACAATGTCAATGATTCTCCAGCAATTTCTAAATGTTGACTTGGTTTTTCAGTGGTTGTGAATGTGCTTTAAACTTGCAAATGATTCATGCAACAGGCCTAAAATTGAAAAGTAATCTGAACACACATAATCTGTGGCAAATTATCAGTTTGTATTGAGTTTTCTTGGTCATTTGGCTGCTTTTGTCACATAGACCTAGCAAACCTGCTGCACATGATGCAAAAATGGCAGGGGTATATATTTCAAATCTCTCTCTTTATATTAGACTGCCTTGGTCACAAGTAGGCACAACTCATTGTTATTTAGGCACTGTTTATACCTAGTATTAAAATGTGTTTTCATTGATCGTATCACAATGTTGATCGTATGTTTTCGGGCACGAACCCCTTTTTTAAAGTGCCAGTCAGGATCTAAGCTTCCTAATATTGTTACGGAGTTCCCAACAGCAGGTTTAAATGCATGCAAGGTAAAAAAAAACACTCAAATTTTCTCAAAATCTAAATTTTATATTACCCCATTTCTCAGAGATTCCCAAAAATGTAGTGCAAACTGTTCTAAGATTAATGACACAGTCTCTGCACAGTCCAAAAATAGTGCAATATGCATTAACCTAGTGCTAACGTAAGTGGGTACTGAAACATCTTTCATGGCCAAACGTTTAGCAAATCCCGCCTTGAAAAAGTAATTTTAACCACTGCTTCTTCAAATCTTCACCCTTTGGTGGTGAAAACAACACAAACTTGCCTTTACAGCTGAAAACACAATGTCTTCTCGACATGATGTTAACACAATAAATAGTGTCTGTGGGCAGGTCAGTTTTCGTTTCTGGCTAGTCAGCTGGCAGCCCGCAGGCCAAATGCGTCCCTCCAACAATCTTCTGTCTCCCTTCGTATATAGACAGAAAACAAGCAAAAGATTCGAAAATAATGAGACTCATAAACGCGGTTCAGAGTTGACTCCTTACTTTAGAAGCCAATAACTTTATTTATCATGCACTTTTTGGTTTAACTACTTTGCACATGGTTTACATTGATGGACAGCTACATGATACACTGCAATACATGTAATTTTTGATCTGTCTGAAATTGGATCTGTCTGGCACTTTAAGGTCATGCCACAGCATCTTAATAAGATTCAGGTCAGGACTTTGACTAGGTCACTCCAAAGTCTCCATTTTGTTTTCCTTCAGCCATTCAGATGTGGACTTGTTGGTGTGTTTTGGATCATTATCCTGCTGCAGAACACAAGTTCTGCTTCTGCTTGAGGTCACGAACAGATGGCTGGACATTGTCCTACAGGATTTTTTGGTAGACAGCTGAATTCATGGTTCCATTTATCACAGCAAGTCTTCCAGGTCCTGAACTAGCAAAACAACCCCAGACCATCACACTACCACCACATTTCACTGTTGGTATGACTTTCTTTTTCTGAAATGCTGTGTTATTTTTACACCAGACGTAATGGGACACAAAAAGTTTGTCTAGTCAGTCCACAGAGTATTTTCCCAAAAGTCTTGTGGATCATCAAGATGTTTTCTGGCAAAACTGAGACAACTTTTTATGTTATTTTTGCTCAGCAGCAATTTTCATCTTAGATCTCTGCCATGCAGACCATTTTTGCACAGTCTCTTTCTTATGGTGGAGTCATGAACAATGACCTTAACTGAGGCAAGTGAGGTCTGCAGTTCTACAGATGTTGTTGTGGGGTCTTTTGTGACCTCTTTGATGAGTCATCGCTACGCTCTTGGGGTAATTTTCAGCTTTTATTTACAACAACATGCTGTCTTGAAGAGACATTTTCACACTGTTTACACCTGGTATTACGAAGCGTTTTCATCGATTGGATCACAAGTGGACATGAGAGACACATTCATGTTTACACCTGGTATTTTAATCCGAATCTTTTGTTCACTTTCGACCACTTCTGCCCTGATTGCTTTAAGGGGATGAAACTAAAATGAACTAATAAATCGCAAAATGAAACGAATAAAATATGCGGAGAGAAGCCGTTTTGGTTTTATCAATAAAAGCACCAGAAGTCAAAATATTGGCGGAGTGTAGACGGTCTGTTGTGGCTGCTCGAACACATTCGACCACATATGCATTTACACCACAAAAGCGATCCAGTAAAATGGGTTTTCGACTACTACTGAATGTGGTTAAAAGTGGATGAATTGATCCTCTCAAATCAACACTTCACTTGCCTATAATAACAACTATATAAAATAAACATTTTCAGCATATCACAATGTTAGTTTAAACGTTTATTATCAACACACACTATTTTTAAAAAGCGAAGGCAGGTTGCTCTGCCACTCGCAGTTTCAACGGGTGCAGAAATAAAAAAATAAAAAGGGCTATACAAAACGAAACGAAATAAACATGAAACAGAATAAACATGCATGCTACCTTATCTTACAACTTCGCTTTTGCATATAATTTTTTTTAAATGTAAGGACTTACCACAGAACATGGCTATTCATGTATCCATCCAACAGTTAAACTAATAAAAAAGTCGATCCACACACAAACAAGAAATAAAGACACAGCCTTCTTACACGAAATGAATACAGGGAGAAGTCTTTAATAGATTATGTCTTGGATGCTGTCTGCATAGATTATGTACAGTATCCAAGGTTTTAATCTAGTACTCCATTTATAATTTTTCCTGGTGCGCTGAAGATCCTGCTGTTTAAATACGCTGTTAAAACAGCTGCATTGTAAATGTGTGGCTGTGCGTAGCGGACTCATGCGGTAGGTTAAACGTCTTCCAATGTTTGTTTTGCAATCATAAATGTCTGTCAAAAGATTCTTTTAATTTAATTGAAAACTATAAAAAGATGGAGAAGCCTAAATAAGCCCGAGGTCCGGCCCGCGTATCTGCTGTGACGTTAAAATTGGCCCGAAACCCGACCCGAAGGGCGTAAACAGGTCGGGCCCTATCGGGCTCGGGCTGAAATGCAGGGCTCTACCACAGTGTCACCTGCGGTGTACCTCAGGGCTCTGTGCTTGGCCCCACCCTCTTTTCCATCTACATGTTCCCCCTCAGCGATATCATTAGCAGACATGGCATAACATTTCATTCCTATGTGGATGACACACAGCTTTACCTTAAGATAGCCCCTACCTCTTCTGCTCCCCTGCCAACAACCACACTGACCACCTGCCTGGAGGAGATAGAGGCGTGGATGAAGCTCAATTTCCTTCAGCTCCAAAACAGACGGCATCCTGGTTGGCACATCACATCAGCTCCGCTCTTCCACGATCACCACTATCACTTTCTCTGGACAAACCATCTCCCTCTCCACATCTGTTACCAACTTGGGTGTTAAAATGGACTCACAACTTACCTGACACCCACATCAAACACCTCTGTAAGACATCTTTCTACCACCTCAGGAACATCGCCAAACTCCGTCCAACACTCACCCTAGCAGATGCAGAGAAGCTCCTCCATGCCTTTGTATCTTCCAGGCTGGACTACTGCAATGCATTCCTCATTGGGATCTCTGGCAAGAGCATTCAGAGGCTTCAATATAGCGCTGCCAGGATCCTGTTGAGGGTGCGTAATCATGACCACTCCAATTCTGAAATCCCTTCACTGGCTCCCTGTCCCACTCAGAAATAAGTATAAGGTCTCCCTTCTCACTCACCAGTGTATCTACGAACATGCCCCCCTCTACTTAAAAGAACTCCTCGCCCCCCAGGCCTCCTCACGCACCCGGTCTGCAACCTCGAACACTCTTCAAACCCCAGAACCAAGCTCTGCAGCATGGGTGATAGGGCCTTCTCGTCGGCTGCCCCCAGGTTGTGGAACGCTCTCCCTGACCACCTGAGGGCTCCGCAGACTATAGATGTTTAAAAAAAAATTAAAAACATTTATTTAAAAAAAACTGACTGTTATTCTGTAGCACTTTGAGATTGTTCAATATAAAGTCCAATTCAAATAACATGTATTATTATCTATTATTACATAGTTTTATTTATAGTAAGAAACCTTTTTTCAACATAATAACCATGGTATTTTATTAGTAGCAGGACTGATAGCTTAAATGTGATTTTCAGAGTTTTGTTCTGAGTTTTATTTTGGTATATTGTCACGGAGTGACTTGGGCCGGAACCAAAAGTGGGAGAAGAGGTTCCGCCTGGACCGAATTCGACAAACACCGGCACTTCCGGGTATCCCCGGGCAACCCTAAATCACCGAAATCCGCCGCAGGTGTGTGGAATGACGCAGCAACCAGCGATTGGATGAGTTGGAAGGTGAGGAGGAGTATAAAAAGAGTGTGGAAATGCAGGAAGAGGCACGCGATTCGGGGGAGAAAACGCTACGAGTGAGTGGTGAGTTGGAACACGGAAGTGGAGTGAAATCAGGCTGAAGCTCTTGTGCATACACTAAATGCACGAAGAGAGAGGACAACGACGATCGTCACAGGGGTGAGAGAAACCGTATGTGAAGGAAATAATACTTACCGTTTGTGTGTGTTGCACTGAAGGGTTGGCTGAAGAACGTGCTTAGGCGAAGCCTTCGCCGTGGCTCTGTACGTGGTGAGGACCTGTGAAGAAAGGAAGGAGAGGGGGAAAGAGTATTAACACGGGCACAGTGAGTACAGCAAATTAGCATCACTGACGTTGGATACAAGTACGATTGTGGAATAATCATCTGTTGTTTAAACGGCCCGGCCGTGCATGCTGAAGTGGGCGAGCGAGCCGAAGCCGAGCTGGTGTTATCTGCGGGGTTACCACGACCTGGGTAGGTCATCGTTGAGGCAGCAACATCCTAGTCTCCCTTCAGGGTGGATCTCAGCCAGGTGGAAAGTACGGACCTTATTCAAATCATCAAAGTGTGTGTCGTGTAGTGGGTGAGTCTGTCTGTGACGTGTGTGCACCTGAAGCCTTGCAGTGTCATGCCGTGTCTCTTGTCGTCTGTACTTGCCCCCAGGCTCGGAAGACCCTTGTGGAGACGAACTTGAGTTACCGCAGCGGTGGTCCCCAACCTGTACCACTGCCCGCTATAACCCCGGCCAACGGATGTGGATTGTGTCATCGAGTGAGGTACTGTGATAAGCATTGTAGAAAATAACATATCGTCAGAAGGGACGTTGAGAGTGTTGAATGAAAGACTAACTGCTGTGTGTGTACCCTATGGTGGCCGTGTGAACTGAGCCGACCACCCCCCCATGGTCTAGATCATCACCGTTCTCTAGGAGGAAGGGAGGAGGACGTGTCCGCTACGAGGACAAACGTGGGACAGCTGCTTCCCCCTAAGCCCGGCCGTCGAGGAAACACCAGCCCTATCTGGCTTCTCAAGTCACCGTCGGATGCCGGTAGTAAACCCCCCCTCCTCTACCTGTGTAACAGAGTCTAGAGGTGATGTATGATTCTTTATCATTATCAGAGATACTTACCTGCACCCCTAGCTAAAGCTATACTCACCTTGAGAAGCTCGTAAGCTGAACCAAGAGCCTGTCATTGTCAGAGATACTTACCTGCACCCCTAGCTAAAGCTATACTCACCTTGAGAAACTCGTAAGCTGAACCAAGAGCCTGTCATTGTCAGAGATACTTACCTGCATCCCTAGCTAAAGCTATACTCACCTTGAGAAGCTCGTAAGCTGAACCAAGAGCCTGTCATTGTCAGAGATACTTACCTGCACCCCTAGCTAAAGCTATACTCACCTTGAGAAACTCGTAAGCTGAACCAAGAGCCTGTCATTGTCAGAGATACTTGCCTGCACCCCTAGCTAAAGCTATACTCACCTTTAGAAACTCGTAAGCTGAATTAAGAGCTTGTGATTGTCAGAGATACTTGCCTGCACCCCTAGCTAAAGCTATACTCACCTTTAGAAACTCGTAAGCTGAATTAAGAGCTTGTGATTGTCAGAGATACTTGCCTGCACCCCTAGCTAAAGCTATACTCACCTTTAGAAACTCGTAAGCTGAATTAAGAGCTTGTGATTGTCAGAGATACTTGCCTGCACCCCTAGCTAAAGCTATACTCACCTTTAGAAACTCGTAAGCTGATTTAAGAGCTTGTGATTGTCAGAGATACTTACCTACACCCCCTAGTTAAAGCTACACTCGCCGTGAGAGCCTCACAAGTTGTGTAGAGAATCTGTGATTGACAGTGACGCCTATCTGCAGTTTGAAATACGGTTGTACTTACCTGTACCTTGCGTTCCAGTCATATTTACCTCGGGGCCCTGGGAGGCAGAGTGAAGATCTGGAAGGGTTCCCATACGACCCACCTGGAAAAGTAAACCTAAGCTAACCCACCTCTGCTGGTTACTTACCTCAGTAGAAGTCCTGTGCAGCGTGCAGCCCCTGCTGGGAAGTCCGTTGGAGTCTAGAGTCTGTTGGAGGTCTCTCTGGACTGGATCCGAAGGAATGCGCCTCTGCGAGGCTCAGGTAGATGCTTTCTGTCCCCCCCCCCCATTATACTCATCGTGTGTTTCTAATTCTGCCTTCAGGAGAAGAGAAGGGCGCCACGGGATCAAATTGCACCGCAGGAGGTGTACAGAGACGAAGGAGCTCCGTCCTGTCCTTTCCCTGTGAACACTTACCTGGCTGGTTTCCCTTCCCCACTCTCTGGTCCTCGTCTGCTCCTGGAGGAGAGTTATTTTAGAGTCCCCTTTCCTCGTTCCCAAAGTTTTTTAACTAATTTAATAAAGTTGATTTAAATTTTACTTATCTCTCTCGTGTGTTTGGTCATTGGGGTACTTTTGGGACCTCTTTGAGGTGGAACCTAGTCTGTGGTCTGTGGTCCGCTCCGGCCTGTGACAATATTCACGTTGATTGTCAAAACATTTTTAGTTAGTTATTTTTGAGTTAGTATCTTGTAAGATGTAAAGAACAAAGCAAAAAGTATTATTGACAATGGTAAAGTCCGTTTTATAAATCTATAATTTTTCCATTATATTTTTTTATCCCTTGTGCAGTCTATTTTAATACCTTGTGTATTTAGTTTGTTTTGTGTGTGTTTTATTTGTCTCTGAACTATTCTTGTTGTCATGGATATTAACTTTCTATTTGTCTTTTGTAATCAATAAAGCATACATAAACACGCAAAGTTTTTACTGTTCTAACATTTAGCTTGTATAACCACAGATGTTATATCAACAACAGATAAATAGCACGGTTATCAGTGCCATTTCTAGCTAAAACTAGTGGTAATGCAGATACAAGGTAGCAGTGTAGAAGTGGACATGCTTTCCAGTGAGATGCTATAAACGCTATGACACACAGCAGTGGTGGCTAGAAGTTCTGTCCTCCCTCTTGCTAAGTTATTCCAGCATCCTGAGATTTCACCCGCAGTGCGTGAGACTGGATGTCATGTGCATAGCATTGATTCAACTACACCCAATTCTAATCATGTTAGATCACTAACAGTCATTTCAGAGACTTTTAGAGCCTTCACCGTTACCATTATTATATTTGTGTAATCCCATAGTCATCACATAGCTTTAGTGTTCATTTTTTTATCATTATTTGTTTATTTATTTTTACTATAGTCTTTATTACAGGATCATAATGGAAAAAATACTTATATAAGTGACGTGTTTGTCAAGTGTGGAAAACATCCTACTCAAAATGTTATCTGCATTTAACCCATCCCACTGAAGTGAACATACGGACTGCAAGTATTGTGGACACCTGTGGCATCTGGTTATTTAAAATAAACATTCAGAACTGTAGTTAAATAAAAGTGTATATTTTGCTAATTAAAAGTCCTTGTAACTGTTTGACTATTATAAATGATGTTTAAGTGATGTGAATTCATATTATTGCTGCAATATTGTGCATGTTGCCTTTTACTTTTGTATATTTCTAAGGTTGGCTTGGTTTCTAATATCTGGCTTTATTTTTTAAAAATCTGATAGGTCTCAGCTGTTGTATCCCGCTGACAAACATAGTGGGAGGGAACAGTGACTCAGCTCCCCCCGTAGGCTAAACCGTCTCATTTCAGTTTGCTTTGTTGCCTTCAAAGTCTGCGACCTTAAAAGAATCCAGACCCTGAATTGGAATGCCCAAACAAGGAAATATTTGGGCTGTCAGTGTAAATAAAATAGACATCTATCTAACCATAGCCCCAAAATAAATGAAATAAAATCAATTAATGAAACCAAATACTTTGTCACTGCTGAACTTATTTACGTACATCTAAAAAGTTATTTGGCAAAAACAACATGTAAGTAGTCCAGCATCCTGAGATTCATCGGAAAACATGAAGCGTCGCTGTGTCTGGCAAGATGTTATGGGAATGGCATGGATTCAACCACACCCCATATTCTAGTCTTTAATACTGGATCATAACTAAAAAAAATACTTATATGAAAGTGACATGTTTGTCAAGTGTGGAAAACATCCGACTCGAAATGTTATCTGCATTTAACCCATCCCACTGAGTAGAAAACATACGGACTTCAAGTCTTCAGGTTACAAACCCATTCTCTAACATCGAGGCTGCGATGGACTATACTGATCTGCATTCAGAGATGAAAGCTGGAATTTTGTATGCAATTTCAAGGTAAGCAACATTGATTAATTTGGCTTTTCAATTTAGCCATAAATGAAGAATCAATATCAGTGGTAGAGTATATGAAGAGTTTCGTTGCAAAACGAGATAACCACCTTTTTTTTTAATTGTTCAGAAATCTCGTTTTTTGGTTGTGCATTCCAATTAATTTCAATGCAACTGCAGTTGGTTTGTTTTGATTTAAACCTACATAACTTAAAAAATACAGCTAAGTAGCACCATAAAACAAAATAATAACATGATGATAACATAATAATAAACATGTTTTGACAAAAATGATAAAAAATGGATTTATCTCGTTTTGCAACGAAACTCTTCATATAAATATATTTGACACTCCCTGCTTTATACTACAGAAGAGCATTTTTCTTGGAATTGTAGCGTTTACACTGTAAATGTCATCATAGAATAGGAAAAAAAACTTTAAAAATGCTTCAGTTGGTAAATGTAAATTTATTTTACTTAAATTTTCACTCTAGTTGAAAACTTACATTTTTAGGTGTTACCAATTGAAGTAACTTTTTGAATCATTATTTAATTTACACCAACTGAAGAGATGAACATTACACGTTTGAAGATAACAACATTAGGGGTGATAAAAACAGAAGATTTTATTTGAAAAAAAAATTTTGCACTTACATTTTTAAGTATAATCAACTTGGATTTACAAATAATTTCAAATGAATTTTTTTATCTTCACTAGCGATGAGTTGGTGTAATGTATGAAAATTGTTTAAATAATTTGTTATTTTTATTTTATTATTTTTTATAAGTCACAACAACTACTAGTACTCTAGTACTCTAATACTAGTGATGATAAAAATGTAAACGCCAAATTTCTTTTACAGTGCATGTTTAATTATAGTTCAATAGTGTCCCATCTGTTGAGAGAGAATTAAACTCTAATTACAGTACAAAAGCTTGAACATGACTGACTTAATACTATCTCACATTAGTCCAACACTTTTATAGAGTTTATTAAAGGTTTCTAAAATTTTTTAAAAGAATCTTTAACATCAGAAAAAGCTTTCTGTAGTACAACAGGTACTTTAAAGTGGAAAAGGTTCAACAAAATATAAAATAAGAAATGATTCTTTAAAGAACTTTTAAACAAATGCTTCTTTGGCATCATTGTGAATAATGCTTTTAGCACCGAATGACACTGAATGACTAAATTAGGCTACTTGTAGAGAAAATACTTGTGTTCACACTACAACGCAGATCTTTGATGTTTTCATTATTGCAATTTTCTGATATAAAAGTTTCTGTAAAACTGTTCAATTATCAGTATCATCGTAGAAGAGGGATCTTCGTAATGCTTCATTTCTTTTCTCAAAGTCGATAAATAACCAGAAAAAAATCATTGCTCATAATGAGTGCTATATGTGCGTGTTCATGGTAATTATTTTATTAAGCATGATCTGTGTGACGATGCACTAAAACAGGGCGTAAGCGTTAACGCTTGACGAAGGCATGTTTTTGAAAGATTTAACGTGCTTACGTAGCACAGTGTGCCCCGGAAGTGTATACTGCCCCGGAAGATACTGTAATGTACGCCGTTAGTCAATAACAGCTGGTATCAATAAAAGAAAAAACTTTTTTAAAATCGTCAATTTCCATTAATTTTAAACAACTTCTACAATGGTAAGGCAGAACTTACATTGAATGATAATGTTTGTGAGTCGTAATATCGTCACATGTTCTACTGTATGATTTTGTTTGTACCTAAAGTAACAAGTACATGAGTAATACTATCAAATATTGAAGTATTGTTTTGTTATCAAATAAGGGGACAACCTGGTGCAAATGTTTTGGAGGATTAAACCCTAGGGAGAATTATTTCCCACTGAGAGACGACGTTGAGGTTAACGACTTAGGGCCTGTTGCACGTCAACCTCAGGTATTATTGGATAAAGACAGAGACAGAATCGTTTTATGATAAAAGACAGTTTAATCTTTGTTTATGAATGATGTCTTTCAGATTTCTGTGGAATGTGAAGAAAATCCTGTGGGTCAAAATGGACTAGTGATATTCGACAAGGAGACGTTTCCGGTTCATGTCAGAGTAGAAGATCATGCTAAAGATGAAGGATGATTATTCAAGACATTATTTAAAATTGAGTAATCCCACATGCATTAAAATATTATGAAAAGTGAAAACTGAATTAAAATTCAAAACATTTGAGCAGTATTTGTTTTGTTGTGTTTTTAAGACGACAATATGTGACCACACAATTTTTAGCATTAGATGATGAGCATGGGGTGTAACCTTACACATTTTGTTGGCTACATCATTTCAAAATCTGTTACAGTTTATTACATTTTGTGTGGATCCAAAAAGCAATTAGTGTTTAAAAGACATCTAGACACAGCTCAGACATCTAAGCCAACATTTGGGCTGTCAGTGGAAATTAATTAAAGCAATAAGCCCAAAGAAGCAGTGGGTTACCAGTGCATTTTATAACAGCTAAGGGGCGTTGTTAGATTTCTAAGCAATGTCTGAATGATGTTGATTTTGTTTTTTAAATGGTTGTAAATGCACTTTCAAGTTTACAAATAATGAGAAATTTAAAAACACAATCTGTGGCATATTTTCAGTTTTTCTGTTGGGCTTTCTTGGGCATTTGGCAGATGATGCAAAAATGTCAGGGGTGTTGTACACTCTCAGAAATAAAGGTACAAAACTGTACCTTTTCTGTCACTGGTTATAATCCGGATTGTAATACAGATTATGTAGTCTGAATTACATAATCAGATTCCAAAAATCGATGTAGTTAAATTGCATTAGTCTGAGCTCTCATCCTCTTTAAAAGCGCTGGCGCTATGCCGATGGCTTATTTAAATGATGAAATTTGTAAACTAAACGGAGGAAGAAGACCACTAAATTAAGATTTATGTTAAAAAAATTGCGTTTTCATTTGTATTGAAATGGTTGTTTTTTGTAAAACCTTTAAGTCATTTTCTTTCAGTCATGGAAGAAAAATTAGCAGGCTTTTAATTGCTATAAATGTATGAATAGCCTCCATGATCAGTGTAATCTCAAATAATTTTTTACAAATTATTCTTTAATTAATTCTTAATTTTATGCAAAATTCGATATCCGCCGTGTTATTCTTTCATCTTTTCTTCCCAAAACGCGAGCATTCCTTTTTTTTCTGCAGAATGCAATAAATCCCCTCAACGAATCACAGCGCACCATTCCACGCATTGAAAACAACAATGGCGACGCGTTGAATACACACAGAATCCTAGTTTTCCTCATCTACTTTCTACTTCATGATCAACAAACAAACAAAAACAAAATAATACTTTGCTTGAATGGATAAACCTGTGATGGTTTTCTGTAGCGGAAAAGAAACGTACGCCACTCTGGCGACGGAAAAATGTTGGCTGTTGCTTGTTCTCACACAACAGCATCAAGCTTCTGTCATGCTAACACATTGACTCCAGGGGATCTCATGAAAAACTTTACATTATTTTAAGCGAATTCAACAAAAATCGAGCAGGACCAAAACATTTTCCAGCTGATCGTGGTCAAAAAAGTTAATTGACGACTTCCCAAGTATATATAACAGCAGCAACTAAATGAATATATCTTGGCAAAGATGAATGCACATTTACACTCAACTGCCACTTTATTAGGTACATCTTACTAGTACCGGGTTGGACCCCTTTTGCCTTCAGAACTGTCTTAATCCTTCGTGGTATAGATTCAACAAGGTACTGGAAACATTTCTCAGAGATTTTAGTCCATATTGACATGATAGTAGCCGGGCTGTTCCGAATACCACTTTTTGAGCTTCGAAGCTCTAGTAGAAATCAAATTGAATATTCAAAGCTTCGGAAGGAGGGGCTGAACATATTTTTCTTTATAATAAAGGCAGGAATCTGTGTGTGTGTGTGTGTGTGTGTGTACCTGGTAATTATCACGTTGTGGGGACCAATTGTCCCCACAAAGATAGGAATACCATTTTGATGTCCCCATGAGGAAACAAGCTTATAAATCAAACAGAATGATGTTTCTTGAAATTGTGAAGTAGCAGAAAGGTTTCTGTGATGGTTGGGGTTAGGGACTTGGGTAGGTTAGGGGAATAGAATATACAGTTTGTATGGTATAAAATGCATTGACGTCTTGTGAAGCAAATCAATCAGTTTTTGCAAGAAACTGAACGTTATTTACAACACTATTAGCATGAATGCCAAAGCAGGCAGCGCGCTTTTCGTTCGAGGCGATCTCTTCTACTGGTGGCGTTTGGTGGCTGTTGGCTATGGTTGTTGGTCTTTCTGCGCCACCTATAGAGCGGGAGCGTGAAGCGCACTTCCTTATTGGCAAAAGCTCTGCATTAACGCTGTAAAAACATTTATATATATATATTAGAATCTCAAAACTGAAAATCGAATGTCAACCCACGTAACGAATATTCGAATATTCAAATTTTCTGGTCCAGCCCTACATGATAGCATTGCACAGTTGCTGCAGATTTGTCGTCTGCACATCCATGATGCCACATGCCAAAGATGCTCCATTGGGTTGAGATCTGTTGACTGTGGGGGGCATTTTAGTACAGTCAACTCATTGTCATGTTCAAGAAACCAGTCTGAGATGATTTGCGCTTTGTGAAATGGTATATTATCCTGCTGGAAGAAGCCATCAGAAGATGGGTACACCAGTGTTTCCCATACATTGATTTATTTGTGGTGGCCCACCACAGAATCAACACTGGCCCCCACAAATAGAATTTTCATGATTCCCATTTACATTTTTATTTCACTATTTAAAACAGCTTAATTCGGCTTAAAAATATAATTTGATATATAATACAGATCAAATACAGATACAGATCAAAGAGTAGAAGTGAAACATATTTCAGGTGCCAACACTAGATCAAAAGCAAACAAGACATGATGACGTCACATATATGCTAATTAGCGGGTGACGTCATAACCACCACAGTCTCTCAAAATCCTGTGGGAAACACTGGTACACTGTGGTCATAAAAGGATAGACATGGTCAGCAACAATACTCAGGTAGACTGTGGCGTTTACACAATGCTCAACTGGTGAGCAATTGGGCCCAAAGTGTGCCAAGAAAATATCCCCCACACCATAACACCACCAGCCTGAACCATTGATACAAGGCAGGATGGATCCATGCTTTCATGTTGTTGACGCCAAATTCTGACCCTACCATCCGAATGTCGCAGCAGAAATCGAGACTCAGACCAGGCAATGTTTTTCCAATCTTTTATTGTCCAATTTTGGTGAGCCGGTGCGAATTGTAGCCTCAGTTTCCTGTTCTTAGCTGTCAGGAGCGGCACCCGGTGTGGTCTTCTGCTGTTGTAGTCCATCCGCCTCAAGGTTCAACGTGTTGTGCGTTCAGAGATGCTCTTCTGTATATCTCGGTTGTAACAAGTGGTTATTTGAGTCACTGTTGCCTTTCTATCAGCTCAACCCAGCTGGCCATTCTTCTCTGACCTTTGGCATCAACAAGGCATTTGTGCCCACAGAACTCCCACTCACTGGATATTTTCTCTTTTTCGGACCATTCTCTGTAAACTCTTGAGATGGTTGTGTGTGAAAATCCCAGTAGATCAGCAGTTTCTGAAATACTCAGATCAGCCCATCTGGCACCAACAATCATGCCACTTTCAAAGTCACTTAAATCACCTTTTCTCCCCATTCTGACGCTCGGTTTGAACTTTAGCAGATCGTCTTGACCATGTCTACATGCCTAAATGCATTGAGTTGCTGCCATGTGATTGGCTGATTAGAAATTTGCATTAACGCACAGTTGAACAGGTATACCTAATAAAGTGGCCGGTGAGTGTATATATTGATTCAATAGATTTATAGTACTTTGGGGAAAAAAACTTGTAATGGATTTATTGCATTTTGCTGAAAAATAATCAGTTTTTATAATACATTTTTGAAAATCAAATTATGAATTTGAATTTTTAATGTTATTATAACCTAAATATGCTATGTGAAAGTTTGTAACAAAAAATAGTGGTTTTCATCTTGTCACTTTCTTGGTATAGAAAACATGTTTTTACCGAAATTAGTCAAAAAGGATTTATTGCGTTTTTGGAACAGAGCTCTACAAATACTTTATTTGAAACAAACAGGAGATAAACGTGTAATATAGTTCTCATTTTTTATCTGCATAAAAAATCGCCACGTTTTATTTTGTGCCACCATACTTACTCATGTAACTACTCATGTAACAGTGTTTAAATAGGGAAAACATGAAAGTGTTTGGTGGTTTCTAAATTCATGCCTGTTTGGATCCTAAGGAATGAATGGGGCTAGGCTAAATGCTAACACATTTACAACGTGCTGTACAAAGATTAAGTGCACGCAATGAAAAAAGATAGGTATGTATTAATTTGTCTAAGTTAGCGTAAGAACATAGTAAAATATTGAAAAACGATGGTGTTTTCCTTTAAGACCACATAAGACTCATTTCTGACTCTAATCTATGACATAAACAAGTGTTTTTATTAGTAAGGGTGTCACGATTTCGATTTTAAATCGAAATCGATTGAAATGAAGTCACAACCTCGAACTTCGAATTAAAAAATGGGATTGTCGATGCTGCCACGCCCCCATGTCACGTCAGGTCGGCTTGCCAAGAGGGGAAAACAACCTCTCAGAGGTGCCTTTAAAACATTCGTCCAGCGGAACGCAATTAATATTTTAAACACGAGGTATTGCTACAACTCCTTGAAATGCATATCATAAACAGGATTACTACCTAGTGATCTCTGACTTTGGACAGAGCGCAGCTCTCTGCATGTGCGTGAGAGAGGCGCCAATATGCAGCGGGTTATATTTTCAACAAAAGGGATTGTGTGCCTCAGCTCACATTAATCAAATTAAACTGAACAAAAACAAAAGGATGTTTATGTTTAGACTTCGAACAGATGCAAGAATGTGTGCACATGAGACAAATAGAGAAGGGCAGATGCTCATGACTCATTGAATTTATTTCAGATGCTAGGAGTCCAAGATGCACGCATTAAATCCATGTGCGTGCAGGAAGGAATCCTCTCTCTACAAGCTCTCTCGCGTAAAGTGAAGTCCACAAATCCCCATGCGAGGAAAAGCACGCAATGTCCATGTTAATATGAAACTATAATAATAATAAATAATAATAATAATTGCATAGCATTTTTGAGTGCACTTAAATGTGCACGCACACACAGATGGAATGCGAATTCCAAACGGTGCAGCATAAACTGTCGCCCCTCAATAAAAACATTACGTTGTTTTTCACTGCTCTATTTACCAAATGTATTTTAATGGACTACAGTATGAGACACAGAAGCACAACTCTCTCTAAAGTTTACACATCAAGAGTTCTGATCTTTGAAGGGAATAGATGAATACGTCTAACTGGAGCTCGACCGGACACATTCAACCGCATGTGCGTCTCTGCGTACAGACAGCTGCTCTTTAGCGTCCTTTTTGCACTTAAATCGTTAAAATTGATTTTAACATTTGCAAACCTCTGAAACACGTGCAAATGATAAACTTTACCCATCTAAACTTGCGTATTATTCCGCAAATCGCATACGAGCCGAACCGTGGGTCGTGATCCATACGGATTACGGATCAATTGCGAACCGTCACAGCACTAATTGTAATTCTCATTTTTTCCAGAATCTACTTGAAACGCTATGCCAACTTATTTTTAACAAGTATCCTGAAGGATATTTAATATTATGTTATAATGATAATGAGATTTATACATCATTTAAAGGTCAAAGTCCCAACCAGTATATTACTAATGAAAAGGTTTGTTATAGCGCTCTCTACTGGCTGACCGCTGTAACCAAACTTGTTGGGACATCACTAAATAACAGGTAGTAAGAAGAGCAAGTCTGTAGTTGAGTATTTATGGTACATGATCTTTACATAATATAATAATTTTTTGCCATAAAAGAAAAATCTATAATTTAATCCCATGCAATGTATTTTCCATAAATATAGCCTATATGTGCGACCTACTGCATGGTTTTGTGTTCTAGGGTCACATTTACCTTCTTGCACTGTAAAAAAATGAAAGTTATAGATCTACTTTAAAAATGACAATGAGCTTTATTAACTTAAATTTGTATTATTGTAACTGTTAGTATTTAATATATATAATGCTGATAATGCAGTATATGCTGTAAATGTATTTTGTGGTTTGTCTTGTTATAACACGTGGGTTAAATTAATTCAGGTACAGCAACAATCTTGTCACTCCATTGGAGATAGAGTTTCCACGCTAGTCGTGCATGCATTTTTGACACTCTCTACATACATCTGTACTTGTTTATATGTGTAAATATAAAAAATATTTAATTTCAGATAATGAGAGCACAAGTAAAGCTGAAGAATATGACTTACCTTGAAATAAATGATGGCAGAGGAATTTGTGGAGACAGTGGAGGATTGTGCAGAATCTAATAAATAAAAGAGTTGATAAAATATTACTCATGATTGTTAAAATTACAGTACAGTTATTACCAAATCTTGCACGTGTGCTGAAAATTATAATATATTTGAATATATTTGAAATAATATAGGCTATTATACCAAAGTTTGTTCTGGTTCTCAAGTCTGATTGGCCTAGAGTCTTTTCCAGCCATGCGATTCCACCAATGATCATTTTATAGTTAGTAACTAAACTGAGGTTTGTTTAAACACTTCAGCCATGCAAATTGAGGGAACCTTCACAGAATGTTCCCTGTAGGTTATTTTGGGGTTTAATATAATGTTCTGTATAGGTTCCCACAACATTCTGGGAACATTCGTTTTTATAAAAAAGGGGGGGGGGGGATAGGGAGCGTTCTTAGAACTTTTTATTGATTCCCAACAATATCCAAATGGAAACCATGTGGAAAACGTTAGGGGAACGTTTGCTGTGGTCATAAAAAATAAATGTCTGCAGTTGTATCTGATGTCCACAAGGGGTCGTCAAACAACTGAAATACGACGTTCAGACCACTTTTGTTCATTTTGATGCCACAGAAATGTTTTGTTGTTAATTACAAAATATAGCCACTAAATAAATACAAAATAACTCATTACAATTTCATAACGTTTACAATTAATTTTGTTATAATTAACATCAATCGTAAACTTTAAAGAACAGTGCAATACATTAATATATTATTTAACTTTACCCTTTAAACATCACAATCATAGAGTTGTATTTTAAAGAAATATATGTAAAGTTTATTTAATGTAAAAGTAAATTCGTCGCTTTAATCGTCTGCATATCAACATCTCAGACAGCGTGCGACTATGCGACACGTTAGCACAACAACGGTCGGATTTGTTGAAAAGTAGTCGAAGGAAACTGAAAAATACAGCTAACCTTCGACTTCAGGACGCCGGTGAGATCCTCGTCCTCAGGTGTCACGAGGCAGGCTTTTAAGGATGGCGCAGGTGCATCTGATTTGCCTAATGAACGTAAGAAAAACACAAAAGAATAGGCTTGTTCGACTTCATGAAGCGCCACGTAAACCGACAGGCGGATGACATCACAGTACCGCGATAGAGATTAGACAGCAGCCTCATACGTATATTTCTCGAATCGCTCTCGCGGTATTTTGATGTCATCCGCCTAAGTCTAATTTGAATTCTATCATGACTACACTGTAAATAAACGAAACTAGGCTGTTATATGATTTACATGAGCTTTTTGCTCACCGAAATAAGCAGAAATACTCACAAATCCTCGTTTGATGAACAAAAACACTTGGCAAGATTAGGTCAAGCACAACCTAAACCACCGATCCTGGAGGTTGGTTAGAAAGGAGCTGTGGCAGAATTGTGACCACATCAGTCCACAACGTAGAAACACCCATATTGCCCATATTGTTACAACATTGTTAGAAAGTTGACTACATTGAGACAACGTACGGTGTTTGCTTGTATTAGCATATGATTCCCCCTAAATTGAAAAGACAGATGTAACATTCACAGAAAGCATTCAGTGTCAACAAGACACAGAAACAATAAGGGCCGTGTCCTACTGAGGACATCGCAACCAAAGGGATCATCGTTTTGTTGACACAGGGATTTAAACGCAGATCAGCATTCACAATGAGAAAATTTGGGTGATGTAAAGCGGAGATCAGGGATCTTGTCATCAATATCTGCACTAAAGCTGAGCTCATTCACCAGCATGACAGATGTCATGGAAAATTTTATCTTTATTTTATCCTTACTTATTTCTACTGTTTTATGATTTGAGCATTAATTGCTGTTAAGCTGCATAAGTAAACTAAGCTACATATGTGTCTTGACCTTAAGTTCAGACAGGCCATGGCCTGTTGGCTATATATAGCAAAGGAAAATGATTGTCTTACTGTTTGGACGTAATGCTTTGCACAGTGATATAGAGCTGCAAAACAGGATGTATATGGTTAGCAAAGTGAAAGCAGCTGAATATAAACTTGTGAGCGCAGAGCAGAAGATTGAAAAAATCTACCAAGTGTAGGTGTAATGAGTTGTCCAGACATGAAACAAAGGCAGGATCTAAGTGCAGATGAAACTTTAATAAAACAAAACATAAATTTAAACCCAGACTTGAACCATGAAATCCTTGACATTGACCGTGGACAGGAACAAACACAGAGCAACTACATACATTCAATAACCGACAGCAATGGCAACATGAGGGATAGGGACAGGGGACCAATGGGAACAACATGACACATACTGCAGTACAATGGAGCCAATCAGAACAAGATACATGAAACAAGAGACAACATGGTCAGACATGAAAACTATAACTTCAAATTAAAAAAACATGAACATGACAAGAAAAAACCCTTAAATAACCCACCCCTCTTATGGGCAAATCCAGGCACCCACCAAACACCAATAGTCATTTACACAAGTCCATGGGTGGGTGGGCCAGGACCGCGAGGCAGTGGTGGGCATCGGCCTTGGGGCAATGGCGTGCATTTCGGGTACAGGTTCAGTCATGGTGGTGGCCATTACAAAAATAATCAATGGTTAATTTTCCTCATGATGATAAATGTAAATATGGCTTACAATGGCTTCAAATGAGAGTTGTGTCTTACAATGATAAATATATTACTTTGATTATGAAGTTTACTACTGTAAATGTGATATGCACAAGAGCAGTGGTACAGTTTTTTTCTCAGTATGAAACACAAACTTATTTAATAGAAAAAAAAAAAAAAATTTTATTTAACTGCTTTGTTGAATTTAATGCATTTAAGT
Organism: Misgurnus anguillicaudatus; assembly: GCF_027580225.2. Taxonomy (NCBI): domain Eukaryota; kingdom Metazoa; phylum Chordata; class Actinopteri; order Cypriniformes; family Cobitidae; genus Misgurnus; species Misgurnus anguillicaudatus. Next base: position 9,920,729 of record NC_073345.2, read on the forward strand.
TTTGAGTGTTACATGATCACGTGATTTTGACATGATTTGTGTTTTTTAGCATGTAATATTGCATGTATAATTGTATGATCTTGTTTGGGGGAGGCAATAGGGGTTTTCGCTAGGCCCTGGTGTCAAAATGGCTGGAAACCATGAGATGTTTTACGGTAAACAATTCATGCTGTGTTGTGGTTTTCCTTTTCCTCAAATGAAACAATCTTCAGTCTTAGGTTTTGATTTCAAGAGATAGACTTTTATTTTCCGGACAAAATAAGAAGCCGAGGCCGCCCTGGTGAATCCCCCCAGAACCAGAGTGAAGTCCTGGGAGGATCCTCCAAATCAGTCTGACCCTCTGAGCCACGGCTTGGTTAATATATAGGTCTTTGTTCCCTCCCCTCATGGTTAAAACAATATGTATCTGTTCAGGCTTGTAACTAGGCTATTCCTTATACTGAGACCCTCTGTGACCTTTGACATGAAACATGAATCCACACAGCTGGTTTGCAATAGCAATCCCATGGCAAACTCCTGACCCACACAGAGCATAACACATGACCCAGATACTGCATAACTTCATGGTAAACAAATTGCATGTGATTTTAATGGTAAACTCATATTCATGTAGATTGGGATTAAAATAAACTTCTTCATAATCCCCGCTCTGAGGCTTAATTTAGCCTCACTTTTCCTGTTTAGTTTAATCCAGAGTGCAGTCTCATAATTCAGCGCCTCAATTATTACTATCTTGTGGCTAAAGAAAGCCACTATACCTTACCAATTACTAAATTATGCCACAGCACTTCGAACTATGGACATTAAGAACAAACGTCTTTCCATTCTCATTTTGTCTTGAATGTAAAAGTAAAAGAACTTAAGCCCTAAACAGTTTGTGCGCAATTGGTTCTGCGCTTACAGTTATTATTGCTATGTAGAGTATATGATAAAACATCGTAAATGTAAAGTCAACGTTAATGAATCCAAGTAAAAAATAATAAAAACAAAAGTAAAGTATGCATAATAAACACAGAATAAATGTTAAAGATTCAATGTTCAAATTCAAAACGAGTAAATATAACTAATTGATACTGAATTGAAGCATAAAAACTCAAAAATTAAGTATAATAAACAAGTATAAATGTAGTTAATTCAAATAAACAAAGTAAAGAGAAATAACCAATAATAAAACTAGGTAAAGATGGCATAATAAACACAAATAAATGTAGTTTAACTCAAATAATATAAGAAAATGTGAACCACTAATATACTAAGTAAAGATTGCAACACAAATTAAAGTAAAGTACTCCAAATAAAACAAGTAAATGTAAATAACCAATAATAAACTAAGTAACGATTGGATAATACACACATAAATGTAATTAATTCAAATAAAACTAGTAAATGGTAAAGCATGCATAATAATTCTTGATAACGATTTAAATGAATTTTTTCCATCCTCATCAGAGGTGCTTGAATTCTCATTTACTATTTGTAAATTCATTACTGTCTTGTAACGTAAGTCCTGATAACATTCTTGTTGATTTCAAGTACATTTTTCCATCATCCTGATATTTTAACTTCCATTTGGTTCTCTAACCAGACACCTACGCCTCATTTACCCACTAACCTCTAATTAAAATTGATTCAGTATATGTTATCATGTATTTCTAATGGCTGCATCTAGTTGTTATCCTAAGATAAATGAATGCCTTATTTGTAAACTTAATAATCTACTTTTTGATTGTAGTACTGTACATAATTTATTTATTCTGTATTTTTATTCTGACAACACTTTATTAAATTCCTTATTTAGCTTAATCCCATCCCTTTATCTAATTTGGTACCCATTTGGTTGATCAACAGAATCTACATATAATTTATGATTAACTGTTTTGTTCATCCTTTTATAAGGATTCTAAATACCCTTCTTTTGTTGTGATTTCCTGTCTCCAACATATTTAAGTACTTTTTCTCTCCCTCCTAATGAGGTCAAACATTTTCTTTTTCTACAAATCCAAAATAATTCTCCAATCGATATTGTAAGGGATCTCAGGTTTCGGAAGGAGAAAAAAACTGCAGTCGTTCCCCGGTTTCGGACACAATATGTCTGAGAGCGTTGCTAGAGTACGAATATATTGTATTGCAATATGGAGCGTTTAAGTATTAACCTTAAATCAAAACTAAACAACAGATTGGTAAATGTGCATCATGCGCTCCTTATGATCTTGTCATAAACAAAAAAGCACATTTAAGGTTTCTCAAGAGATAAATCACGGATAATTAGCAAACTTCAGACGCTGTGGAAAAACACACTTTACAATAAGGGTGCACTAATAAGCATGCACAGATAATACTGAATTAATGTATTACTAATGATTATCTAAGCTATTCATTAGCTATTCATTAATGATTGCCTCATTAGCAACTAATGAAGAGTCTGTCTGATCAATATATTAGTTCATATATGAATTGTTATTAATTAAATATGTAATTGTTGATTAATTCCATCATCACTTATTTTATTAACTAATAGTGTTAATTACTTTGTTTATTACCACAATGAGCCAAAGCCTTATATTTCAACTTCCAAATAGTACAGGTAAACTAATATGCATTAATACATTATTAATTACAGCATTAGTAGTGTGTTAATTAATACTATTACTAAATAATGAGTTAATAATGATGTGCCTCAACAAGTAAAGTCACAACATAATGATATATTTGCAAACCATTAGCTAATGATTATTAATATTATTAGATCAACACTCACAATGAGACAATTTGGGTGAGGTGAAGTGGAGATCAGTTAGCTTGTCATCAATATCTGCACTAAATCTGAGCTCATTCACCAGCATGAGATGTCATGGGAAATGTTATCTTTATTTTATCTTTACTTGTTTCTACTGTTTTATGATTTGAGCATTTATTGCTGTTAAGCTGCATAAGTAAACTAAGCTACAATTTTCTGTCTTGACCTTAAGTTCAGACAGGCCATGGCCTGTTGGCTATATACTGACCATCACTAGAGTTTATAAAAGCTACTTATTAAACACTGGTTTCCAAAAGCATTGCCAAAAACACATTTCTATAACACACTACATTAAAACAAAACATTAAAACATTTAAAAAAATATATATATAAAATGAAATAATATATTCCCTTCTCTTTGACAACTGAAAAGTGAATTAAAGTTAATGTCACATATAGTGACATATGACAAACAGATATAACACAGTGTTTTTGCAACTATGACGTACTTTCAACAGGGCAAATGTAACAGCTTTCATGTTTTACAGCAATGGTAAAGCAAGTAGTTGATAGGAAAAAAACATGCACAGACAAATCCAGATTAAACCCTGCGGCTCGTTACGACACATTTATGTCCTAAGACACATAACGATCGGTTTGTGTGAAAAACCGAACAGTATTTATATAATTTTTTATCTCTAAAACAACACTAACCCCAGAGCAACACGTGCATTCGCATCACCGTCTTATTCAATGCTGGGTTGCGAAACAACTCCATAGGTGCATATGCACCTATGAAGTTGTTTCGCAACCCGCCATTAAACATTAGATGAATAAGACGGTGATGCGAATGCCGAAGTAGGTATTCTGAAAGATGCTCGGTGGATGCTCAGCCTGGCTTATTTTGAAATCTAGTTTTATGAAATAGCCATCAGATCTTTTTCAGTCGATATGGTTACAAGACAGCAAACCTATAACTTAATAAGAAGTAGGCGATCGGGTTTTACAGTTCAAATCACTTACATTTTAGACGAAATATTGACTGTTTTGGTCTATTTTAGTAGCGAAAATAGATCACAGCATAGCGCGTCTCACAGCAACACTCAATCGTGGTTTGAATGATTCAGTGATTTGAACTAATCGGTGAGTCAAAGATTCAATGACCCATTCACAAACATCTCGCTGGGTCCCAAACCGCCTACTTCCATACTATATAGTACATAAAAAGCACTACTTTGCGTACTATATAGTATGGAAGTAGGCGGTTTGGGACCCAGCACGTGTCTCATTCTTGATGAATCGGCCGTTTGAACGAATCGCTTGAATGAACGACTCAATGACTCGCTTAATAAAACCGCTTATCACTTTTTTCACCGCTTTTTTTGTCAGATTAATTTTTTCCCTCCCATCCTGTAGTCACTCGCGCCCCCCGCGTGCCCCACTGGTTGAGAACCAGTGGCGGTTCTACACGGAGGCCAAGGGTGGCCCGTGCCTCTGTAGACATGTCACTGGCCACCCCTGTGGCCACCCCGTGCTGACCAAATAAAAAAGTATAAATTTATTTAGATTTTACACGCGAGCGCCAAAAGCGGAACTAATGCGACGCAACGTTCTACACGAGCAAATTAGAGCGACGCACCCAACCACTGCACTGTTGCTGGCTGCGGGTGCTGCTCGGCGAGTGTCTCAATTTGTTCCCAATCTCCCGATGTTGTGAATGTGTATGCAGGTTCGGGCACTGGTAAGGACTCTAGCTCACTTGACATTGGGACACTACTTATTCTCCTGTGACGTGGCTGCTGAGGCGCGTTGTGACCATTCACAGCTGTTACTCATCAACAACCGGAAAAACAAAAATCTCGCTAACTTTTTAAAGTTTACACATTGTAAAAAGCGCTGTAATTATGTTCTTACATATACGTGCATAAAATTGGAGGAATATTATTAAATGTTACATATAAAAATCTTTACAATTTAAAATAAATATTATTTTAAATATTGAGTAGATTGTGGTCCCTAACTGTCTAGCAATGTGTGTTTATATTTAAACTAAAACAAACGTTTGTCTTTATAAAAGTTTGCATTTGATAAAGTTTATTGAGTAGGCTCGCGTGATTTTCGGTTGGAGGGCTTTAGAAAAGGTCACGTGATTTCCAGTAAGGGAACATAGGGACCATCGATGCTCACTGTTTTTTGCGTTGCATGGAATTTTTAGGTAACTAACGTTTGGCATAATGGCAGACTACCTAACCACAGTGCCCTGACTACTGAACAAGGGAGCTGATGAGACCCCAGCTCCTCTTTTGCACCTGCACTCACTCTTGTATTAAATAAATATGTATATGATTGTAAAGTAAAATAAAGTTTAAGGGGTGGTTTCCCATACAGGGATTAGACTAGTCCAAGACTAAAATAAATGTAAGAGCTGGCCAACCTCAAAAAAACTGGCAATGCCATATCTTAAAATACATCAGTGTCCTTGTTTTGCTTCAAAATGCACACAAGTAATGTTTTTAGTAAGGCATGTTTGTTAACTAGTTATATTTCCTAATTAAACTAAGGCATAGTCCTGGCTTAAACTAATTCCTGTAACCACCCCTATAATCTTTAAATATAATTTCTTGCCATTTTTTAATGTGCCCCTCTGGTAAAACACTGGCCCCTCCTTGGCCCCCCTAGTGAAATTTGTCTAGAACCGCCACTGTTGAGAACGACTGTTTTACGGTAAACAATCATGTCATGCTGGAAGCAAAGTGTTATTCTGTGGTTAGCAGCATGTCATACTGAAAGCAGGGCTGCATGATGCTGGTTAGCAACATCCTTCCGATTCACATGCAGAGCCGTCGATTTGGGTAGGTAACAAACTTGACCCTTGCCATAATTTAAACCAAACAAATGATCTTTATTCATATAACAACTGATGTCTGTCTGTTTCTTGTGTTTTTTACTTATTATTTATTTAATTTAACATGAATTCATTCAGGACCCAGATAGCACAGGTACATCTGCAAGATCTGGAGATCTGGAATAGATCTGGTGTGTAAAAACTTATAAAAATCTTATAAAGGTCTTAGAAAGAGCTGCTTTACATACAATCTTGCAGACGTATTCAATATGACATCTTTGAGAAAACGTCTCAGAGACGTATTGCAGATAAGCAAACAATCTAAATAGTACGTCTTGCAGATGTAAACGCAGACATCAAATAGACGTCTTCAAGATGTATGTGTGCTATCAGGGGAATCATTTAAATGAGATTTAAACTCTTATAAAAAGAAAAATAGCGCTATTTGTGGTACACAAATGGTTAACAGATGAGTCCCGCCTCCAAAACTCACATCGCTAATATGATTGGCTTTACCTTTTTTAAGTCCCGCCTCTCTAACCTTCTTCGCTTTATGATTGGGTTTATCTTTACTCTTGTATTAGGTGTGTTCGACATCGGCTGCGGCTGGATGTAACCGATCGGCGAGATTAGCCGCGTGCAGGTGAGGAGGAGCTGAAAACGGAGACGTGAAGTCGGACGCGCTGTGCTTCCCGTAGTTTGCGGCATTTACGTCAGGAATGGCTGATCACGTGCCGTCTGCTTGCTTAATTGCATTAAACATGATTTGTAAGATGTAAACTACATAAAAAGTTAATTATACTGTTTTGAATGTCCGTGTATGAGCATGAGTGGAAGAGGCTTACATCATCTGTTTTTACAAGAATAAAGTTCAAAATAAGCATAAATTATTTAAATACCAATGAAGTGGGGTCTACGTTTTTTCATTTCTATTTCCATTTTATTTTGATGAAGATGACACAATATAACATCGCGACTACATGAAAAGAGCTTTAACTGTTATAAAAATACAGATTTGTGAGCATTTTTGGAACTGAGGGCGTGAAAATAAGCACGAAACACACGTGATTGTTGTCATGTGGTGAATCCGACCAATGGTGAAACAGCTGTGTCGTCATTACAGCCCGTGCAGCTCCTCTTCGCGAACTGCGCTGGCTATCAGGCGGCTGATCTTGAATCGCTCTCGCGGTACTTAAAAACCATATGACACAGTCACGTGCCTGCAGCGCCAGCTGAAGTCGGACAAAAATACTAACCGGAATGCACTGCTTCAAGTCAGCCGCCGATCGGTCTGCGCAGCGCCGCATGAAGTCGAACACACCTATTGTAGGGTGCAGTCGCGCTTGTAGCCCTGGGGACTAGGGATTTAGATACTCAGTAGCAAAAACATACTGTGAATTCTTTACAAATAGGACAATTGCTGAAAATATTAAATTATACATGTATGGGGAGCGATTTGAAAGGGTAGAGGTTGCTAGGTACTTGGGGCTTTGGTTTGACAGAAAGCTTACATGGAAAGTGCATATTGATAAGGGTGTATTCATACCAGGAAAGTCCACTAGTTAACTTGCTTTGGTCCGGACCAATTTTTTTTTTTTTTTTGTGCGGTTCGCATTCACACTGCCTTTTTGCAAGCGAACCAAAATTTGTAAACAAAACCACATGTGTACTAAGGTCATCCATTCATTGGACAGAAAAAGTCAGGTGGGGGTAAGCAGGAAGTACAAAATCATGGAGATAATTCGTGATGCAGTTATTGTTCTGTTGCTGATTTGGTGTTATCAGCAGCTAACGCAAAATGCAGACACGCTTCAGGAGTACATGACACAATGCCATCTAAACGACGTGGTAATTCATATTTTGCAAAGACGAAGATGTGCTGCAAGACGACTTCGGCGTACACTCTAAAAAAACAAACGGTGCTACACAGCACCAAAACTGTCGCTTTGGATCGTGACCATGGAAGAGCCATTTTTGGTGCCATATAGCAACGGTGAAGCACCTGTGTGGCACCTGTGTAGAACCATATAGGGGCCATATAGCACCACTATAGCACCACATTTGGTTCTACGTGGCACTATATGGTTCTACACAGGTGCTTCACTGGTGCTTCACCGGTGCTATATGGCACTAAAAATGGTTCTTCTATGATTACGAGCAAAGAACCACTTTTGGTGCTATATAGCACCGTTTGTTTTTAGAGTGTAGACGGCATGCTTTGATGTCCACCTACCATGGACTGCTGACAGTTGCGCGGTGCAGAAGACGGATCAGGTATCAAGTTAACAGGCTTTTGTGCCTCACAGAGAGAGAGAGCGAGAGAGAGAGAGAGATGCGCTGTATAAGTGGCTTTCATTATTCATACATAATGTGTTTATTTTATGTTACTAACACCCAAAGTTCATCAATAAAATTTTTGTTAAACTTTAAAGAAAGTGAATTTATCCGGATTTAGATGGTCCATTTGCATGCATACAACAATCTGCTATTACAATAAAGGTAGCATTTTCAAAATAATTGCCGTACATGGAACTGCTTGTTAGTTGTACGCATTTCTCATTAGCGCATAATAAGCGATGGAATATAATAACATAATACATTCATGTATATTTATGCATAAAATCAAAAACAAATGAATATATACGATGCGCCACATTTACGTGATAAGCTTGATGTATTTCCATGAATCGCAAACATTATAATAATGGTCAATTAAAAACTATCATTAAAAGCTCACTCTTGCGTTCATAAATCAACAGATTATTAATTATTAGAGCTAACATTACTGCATAATACATTTAAAAAAATAATATGATAGATTTAATTAAAAATTTAAATATAGTGCATCATTTTTGTATCCACTATTTTAAATAAGTTTTACATGGAATTGCTTAAAATAAATTATAGTAATTACAGTAAAATAGTAAAATTATAGTATTTACTTATTTTATTTAGTTAAATTAACTAAGCCACAAAATAATTTTTTACAGTATACTATGTGTACTGCTATCCCAAAGAGTTACCCCAAATTTCATTATAAAAAGTTGACCTTGTCACTCTGTGCATAGGCACACAGCGCAATTGTCTCCAAACTTGTTTAGTTAACAGTGTAATTAAAGACACAACCTGCATTCTTGAGTAATAAATATAATAAAGACTGCCTATATGGTTAATTGATATGCCTGTTGTTTCAAAATGTTCCCCTTTATGTGAAGCTGTTTGTAGCCTAGAGGTCAGTTAAACCCTTTAACATTTCTTCAATATTACTTTCTTCCTCATTCCCTACAGGAGAATTTGGGTCAATCCACGCTCTCAGAATTGGTGGCAACACATCAATAGAAACTGGACTGACATAGAGTGGTTACTGAATTTCAGAATGAGAAGAGGCACATTCAATAATCTCTGTGGTGCCCTCTGACCCTATATAACCCGCCAGCACACCAGATACAGACGACCACTCTCTGTAGAGATTCGTTTAGCAATTTGTCTATGGAGGCTAGCAACTAACCTAGAATACAGGTCAATGTCCCACCTGTTTGGAGTTGGTTCATCCACTTGCTGCCTCGTCGTCCAAGAAGTAGTCACTGCCATAAATACAATCTTGAATCCACTGTACATCAAAACACCTTCTGATGCTGATTTGAGAACAATAGTACAAGGTTTTAGGGATAAGTGGGGATTCCCCCAAGTTGCTGGAGCCATTGATGGCTCCCATATTTCTATCAAAGCTCCATCCAACATACCGCCACCTACTGTTTTGGGTGCACGGCACGAGGGTGCATATAAACTAAACAGAGCTCCCGATACAGTAGGTGGCGGTATGCACCTATGAAGTTGTTTCGCAACCCGCCATTAAACATTAGATGAATAAGAATGCCGAAGTAGGTATTCTGAAAGATGCTTGGCGGATACAAATAACTCGTGAGGGAGTGAGGAAAGATAGTGAGTATGTTGTGTTTGACTTTGAGGAGGAATCACTACCCACTTCATTGCATTGCTTGAAGCTGCTAATGAAACAATTCCTAAAAGTAATGGACAAATCAAGAGGAAATTGGTCCCTTGGTGGACAGATTAATGTAGTCCAGCACTTAAAGAAAGAAATATGCAATAAGGCATTAAGAAAGTTAAGAAGAACTCATAATTATCAAAACTTAATTTAATATAAGCAAAGGCAAGCGAAGGTTAGGCAAGTTATAAGGAATGCAAAAAGACAGAATGGAAGTATCCTATTTTGAAAGTGGGGGAAAAGACAGCAGCATCTGAATAGGAAAAGGCAGAATGATAGAAATGATAGCAAAAGCACTTGTTGAGATTCATAGTTCAAATAATCTAACTGAGGAGGGAAAAAGGGGAAGAGAATTAACTAAATCATTTTTCTCTGAAAGGCTTGAAAGGCGGAACGAAACTTGTGGCACAATGGATGCTCCTTTCACTATGGAAGAAATGAAGAGAGCAATAGAAAGGGCTGGTTTGACATCTCCTGGAAAGGATGAAATCTGTTATGTAATGCTAAAACATTTGGGTATTTTGGCATCTTTTAAACCAGGGAAGGACCCATCAAATCCAAAGAATTATCAACCAATAGCATTGACATCGCACATTGGAAAGAAAATGGAAAGAATGATTATGGAGAGAATAGAATTTTATGTGGAAGATAGAGGAATTCTTTCACCTCATCAGAATGGTTTTAGAAGAGGAAAAGGAACTATGGATCCCATTATATGTCTAGAAACAGATATTAAGAAAGCTCAGATAAATAAAGAATCAGTAATGGCAGTCTTTTTCGATGTTGAAAAAGGATACAACATGCTTTGGAAAGAAGGATTAATGATTAAACTTGATATGATAGGAATAACCAACCCAGTCTCATGTAAAAACGTACCGTGCTTTTCTTGCCGTGGAGACCTTGATGAATGTGAGGTACAAATTATGCCACGGTCTCCCGGCGCTCATTTCATTGTTTGTTTGTAAACAGGGGTTGCCTGCAGGTTGTTTATCCCATCAATTTTGTATATCAATTTTACCGTAATTGACGAAGGCGGTGTATTTAGCTTGAGTGATATTTATGATATTTATTCCAATTTAGAGGTCGAGCGTGGATAAAATCGATCAAAGTTAAAGAGAAAGCGGTAATTTGTGATAAAAATGTATGTACTACTGACTGAAAAGTATAATACTGCTGCAATAAACAAAGCCATTTAATCTATAAATTGTCCTTATACATTAAATCCTTTCATGCAGCAATTAAATTAAAATCTTTTGTAATGTTTTAGAATGATCACATGAAAATTTGAAATAATGTCAGATATGACAGCCTGGTGGTTAGTGCTCTCAACAGCGCATTCAGCCACCCGGGTTCAATCCCCGTCAAGGCCCATGTGGTTCTATTTTGTTTCTTCTTTCTCTGTATTTTTTATATACTGTACTTTTTAAAAATAACAGAGATCTTAACTTTTAAAAGACAATGTGTAGGTTACTAAGTAACCTATATAATAAATATTTAGCAGATTAATGATTTTAATACATTTAACTTTAAATGTAACCAAGGGCGTAGGTTTGATTCTGGCATTGGTGGGGACATAAATAAAATGGTCGCATTGCAAAAACTGTTTATCACCGTTTACTCGAAATAAACAACAGACAACTCAGTGACATCTGACTTGCCACCCCCGGTGCCATCCCAAATTTAATGTACTATAATAAACAATTTGTTATGTCCTGGAGCCTAATAAACAGTAACTGTTAAAGTCTTTGTCAAAAAAAAAAAAAGAAAATCACAACATATATGAATTCATATTTACTGTATAACAATGAAGAATATGCAATTAATATTTAATTCTTAATTTAATTTTGCCAAAAAAATCCCAGTGTTGAAGTTGGTATGTATATCATGCTGTTTCCTGAACAACGTTTATTAACGTTTCTGTAGTTCACATTAAATCTTCTTTTCATTCAACAGACAGTTAATCAGTGTGAAAAAATAGTTTTAAGTTTAAATGTAACCTTACATTATGTCTACATCTGTGCAAGTAATGACCACAGTGCAGTAATGTAAAGTATTCAGCAATCATGACATGAATTCATGTTTTTACCATGTTGAGGTTATTTTCTTTCATGGATTAAGGACCCCCTAAATAACCTTGCCACCCCATTAATATAAGGTTGACAAAAGTTTGCAACTCCTCAGGTTAACATGGGATTTGTCGTGTATTGGTGAAAACACTGTCCTTGTGCATGAAACAGTTACAGTGGGTATAATAATACTTTCTTCCTCACTTACCTGTAGCCCGAATAATCACGCGCGTCTTGTTGAGTGAACTTTGGCGCGTTGTACAAAGTGAAACCATCCTATCACACGTAGCGAGTAAAGGCATAAAGTGATGTGAGTTAGAGCGGCGGGACTCAAGAAATGCTAATCCAATCATATTAGCAATGTGAGATAGAGAGGCGGGACTAAAGAAATGCAAAGCCAATCATATTAGCGATGTGAGTTACGGAGGCGGGCATTGCAGAGAACGAAAGCTGTTAACCGTTTGTGTACCACATAGAGCGTCATTTTTACAGAACGGGATTGCATTCCCGAAAGATTTCAAATCTCATTTAAATGATTCCTGAAAAAATATAAGAAGTAAAAAATAGAAAACACAAGAATAATACGGACATCAGTGGTTATATATAAATACAGATTAATTGTTTGGTCAAACTTATTGCTAGGGACAATTCAGCCTTTCCTGAATATTGCTAGGGACATGTCCCTAGCGTCCCACCCAAAATCTACGCCCATGAATGTAACTTACAGTTTTTTTATTTGGGGGTACATTTCAAAAGCTGCAACTTGAGTGAAAATAAAACATAAATAAATTGTTCATAAGAAGTGTAGTTGATTTAAGCATAATCATACGCTAGATGTTTCTAATCTCATTATGTTAGCTGCCAAAGATGTTGACTGGCAGTGAGGAGAGCACTGTCATCTATCAGCAGCACAGCTTTACTCCTGCAGATGAACTGTGCTTGAAAGAAAAAAATGGGGTCACTGAGAGCATGGTGGGTGGATCTGCATTTCTGTATTTACAGTAGTACAAGGAGTGATTGTGTAAAATAATATATGTTACACATATTCTTGACCAATCATTATTACATGACATGTTACTCAAAACATTTTTGATGGCAAATTATGTGTGCGTTATAGAGCCACAAGTCATCATGTTAAACCCTGGGAGTATGAGAGATTTAAACCACTGGTTTATTATCACACTGTTAAAAAATTAGCTGTAGTTATGCAGCTGTTTACCAGTAACTTATGTAGATTTAAATGTATGTTATTTACTGGCAACCGTTTGTTCAAAGTTAAATGAACATTAAATATTAACAAGTCTTTGTTTTTACAGAATTAAACTATAAAATAACAGCCTCATGCAAAGCATTTTGGGAATCCTCATGAACCTTTTTCTGTTGTTTCCTTCATATTTTGGTTCCCAGAATGCTCTGCATGAGGCTGTTATTTTATAGTTTTATTCTGTAAATAAAAAGACTTGTTAATGTTTCATGTTCATTTAACTTTGAACAAACTGTTGCCAGTAAATAACATACATTTAAATCTACAGTAAGTTACTGGCAAACAGCTGACAGTAATACTGTCATTTCTACAGATTCTTTTTAACAGTGTAGTGTTAGGTGTTGATAGATAAACAGAGTTTTATGAATGGTTTCAGGGTGAGGATCAGTTGAAGAAAAGCCTGAGGTATAAGCACATTTATACTGTAAGTATGAAGCCCTACTTGTGTGGTGAACAATATTGTCTGCAGGACACTAACAATCTTCTCTGGGATCACAGGCAACAACAAAAAACAGTTTTAACTCATTACAACAAAATGCCAAGAGCATACCATCACATAATTATATTGTGTTCCTTCAGACATGCAGACACCATAAAGAATTTTTTACATTTCATTAAAAATGTAACAACTAGAGTAAGATACAAATACTGTAGATCTTTAAAATAATGTTCATTTTATGCACACCAAGCATAAAAATTAAATGACTGTACTTGACTTGTGTGTGTTGTATATTTAAATTAAATCTCCTTTCTGTATGACAGACAATCTGAATTATGTATTTCATAAATACATTGCAATTATATGGATTTAGATACATCTTAAATTTAGAAACAAATTTTACTGCTGTGGCTATTACCCTTATATTGGGGTAGTTAAGATTATCATTTATATTCAACATTTGATAGGCCTATAACATACCATATTATGAAACACATGTCTATATTGTATTAATTATTATTGTAACAGAATTTATCAACTTTAATATATAAGTTGATTTTCTTTAATTGTTAGATTAATAGTGGTTAATAAAGTCAAATAAAATGTCAAAGAGTCAGCTGTCATATCATTGCATTTACTGTTCAGTGTTAGTGGAAATCTAGTTAAAGAGTAACTAGACCCTAATCCAACTTTTTTTAGTTACTGATCTGTAAGAATGATGGTTTATTAGTGCTGTTCATTGATTTTAGTAAGTTTTTTGACATTTGGATATAAAGTGTTTTAATACTACAATATATGGTGTAAAAACGTCTGAGTGCTGCCCTCTTCAGGTGGAACGGTGGCTACTGCAGTTGAATTTTCCTATTGGATGTTGGGTCCAAAAAATGACTTGTGACGTAAGCAGGTTCAAGCTTACCACGCCCTTGTTACGATCTCACCACACACTTGGTACAAGCTTAGTTCGTCCCCTCTATCTCTGTTGGGATCTGCCCACTTTTCTTGCATTTTTCAAATATTGCCAGTGGGTGGAGTCAGGCTCTGGCCAAGGGTTTAGTTACGCTTTAAGCAACAACTGAGGCTTAGCCTGACAGTTAGCCTGCCCCGGGCTAGTTTCCAAGCATAAGTTTCCATAGTAACCGGGGTTGAACTAGTTCAAGTTTGTTTTATGAAACGAAATCCACCGGCAATGAGCCAGACTTAACAAAATAAGCCTGGCTTATTTTGAAATCTAGTTTTATGAAATAGCCATCAGATCTTTTTCAGTCGATATGGTTACAAGACAGCAAACCTATAACTTAATAAGAAGTAGGCGATCGGGTTTTACAGTTCAAATCACTTACATTTTAGACGAAATATTGACTGTTTTGGTCTATTTTAGTAGCGAAAATAGATCACAGCATAGCGCGTCTCACAGCAACACTCAATCGTGGTTTGAATGATTCAGTGATTTGAACTAATCGGTGAGTCAAAGATTCAATGACCCATTCACAAACATCTCGCTGGGTCCCAAACCGCCTACTTCCATACTATATAGTACATAAAAAGCACTACTTTGCGTACTATATAGTATGGAAGTAGGCGGTTTGGGACCCAGCATGTGTCTCATTCTTGATGAATCGGCCGTTTGAACGAATCGCTTGAATGAACGACTCAATGACTCGCTTAATAAAACCGCTTATCACTTTTTTCACCGCTTTTTTTGTCAGATTAATTTTTTCCCTCCCATCCTGTAGTCACTCGCGCCCCCCGCGTGCCCCACTGGTTGAGAACCAGTGGCGGTTCTACACGGAGGCCAAGGGTGGCCCGTGCCTCTGTAGACATGTCACTGGCCACCCCTGTGGCCACCCCGTGCTGACCAAATAAAAAAGTATAAATTTATTTAGATTTTACACGCGAGCGCCAAAAGCGGAACTAATGCGACGCAACGTTCTACACGAGCAAATTAGAGCGACGCACCCAACCACTGCACTGTTTCTGACTGCGGGTGCTGCTCGGCGAGTGTCTCAATTTGTTCCCAATCTCCCGATGTTGTGAATGTGTATGCAGGTTCGGGCACTGGTAAGGACTCTAGCTCACTTGACATTGGGACACTACTTATTCTCCTGTGACGTGGCTGCTGAGGCGCGTTGTGATCATTCACAGCTGTTACTCATCAACAACCGGAAAAACAAAAATCTCGCTAACTTTTTAAAGTTTACACATTGTAAAAAGCGATGTAATTATGTTCTTACATATACGTGCATAAAATTTAAGGAATATTAGTTAATGTTACATATAAAAATCTTTACAATTTAAAATAAATATTATTTTAAATATTGAGTAGATTGTGGTCCCTAACTGTCTAGCAATGTGTGTTTATATTTAAACTAAAACAAACGTTTGTCTTTATAAAAGTTTGCATTTGATAAAGTTTATTGAGTAGGCTCGCGTGATTTTCGGTTGGAGGGCTTTAGAAAAGGTCACGTGATTTCCAGTAAGGAAACATAAGGACCATCGATGCTCAGTGCTCACTGGTTTTTGCGTTGCATGGAATTTTTAGGTAACTAACGTTTGGCATAATGGCAGACTACCTAACCACAGTGCCCTGACTACTGAACAAGGGAGCTGATGAGACCCCAGCTCCTCTTTTGCACCTGCACTCACTCTTGTATTAAATAAATATGTATATGATTGTAAAGTAAAATAAAGTTTAAGGGGTGGTTTCCCATACAGGGATTAGACTAGTCCAAGACTAAAATAAATGTAAGAGCTGGCCAACCTCAAAAAAACTGGCAATGCCATATCTTAAAATACATCAGTGTCCTTGTTTTGCTTCAAAATGCACACAAGTAATGTTTTTAGTAAGGCATGTTTGTTAACTAGTTATATTTCCTAATTAAACTAAGGCATAGTCCTGGCTTAAACTAATTCCTGTAACCACCCCTATAATCTTTAAATATAATTTCTTGCCATTTTTTAATGTGCCCCTCTGGTAAAACACTGGCCCCTCCTTGGCCCCCCTAGTGAAATTTGTCTAGAACCGCCACTGTTGAGAACGACTGTTTTACGGTAAACAATCATGTCATGCTGGAAGCAAAGTGTTATTCTGTGGTTAGCAGCATGTCATACTGAAAGCAGGGCTGCATGATGCTGGTTAGCAACATCCTTCCGATTCACATGCAGAGCCGTCGATTTGGGTAGGTAACAAACTTGACCCTTGCCATAATTTAAACCAAACAAATGATCTTTATTCATATAACAACTGATGTCTGTCTGTTTCTTGTGTTTTTTACTTATTATTTATTTAATTTAACATGAATTCATTCAGGACCCAGATAGCACAGGTACATCTGCAAGATCTGGAGATCTGGAATAGATCTGGTGTGTAAAAACTTATAAAAATCTTATAAAGGTCTTAGAAAGAGCTGCTTTACATACATTCTAAATCAAAAACGTCTTGCAGACGTCTTCAATATGTCTATGTGACATCTTTTAGGAAACGTCTCAGAGACGTATTGCAGATGAGCAAACAATCTAAATAATACGTCTTGCAGATGTAAACGCAGACATCAAATAGACGTCTTCAAGATGTATGTGTGCTATCAGGGGAATCATTTAAATGAGATTTAAACTCTTATAAAAAGAAAAATAGCGCTATTTGTGGTACACAAATGGTTAACAGATGAGTCCCGCCTCCAAAACTCACATCGCTAATATGATTGGCTTTACCTTTTTTAAGTCCCGCCTCTCTAACCTTCTTCGCTTTATGATTGGGTTTATCTTTACTCTTGTATTAGGTGTGTTCGACATCGGCTGCGGCTGGATGTAACCGATCGGCGAGATTAGCCGCGTGCAGGTGGGGAGGAGCTGAAAACGGAGACCTTGGCTGCGTCCGAAAACTCTAAATTGCTGCCTTCTGAGGCAGCTTTACAAGGCATCAAGGCATGTCCAAATTCAATGTTTGGTTTACTTCCTGTCTCCTGAGATACCTATGCGTGGACGTACATTAATAATGTGATTGGTCGAGTCCGGTCGAGTTCGAAAAAATAAAATGGCGGCCAAGGACGCGACTGGACCACCAATTTAGTGTAAATAAAGGTATATTTTCACTTTTTACACCTTTTAATTGCATTTCTAGCGAGAAATTAGTATTGCAGTTTTCAAATATGTGATTAGTTATCACAAAGGCGCTCTCTGTTTAAATTTCAAACACGCTGCCTTAGAAGTGTGTCCGAAAGTCTTTCTCTGAGCTACCTTCATGCCTCCGAAGTCATTTCCTCATGAGGCAGCGAGGCAACGAGTCACTGCCTTGAGTTTTCGGACGCAGCCGTGAAGTCGGACGCGCTGTGCTTCCCGTAGTTTGCGGCATTTACGTCAGGAATGGCTGATCACGTGCCGTCTGCTTGCTTAATTGCATTAAACATGATTTGTAAGATGTAAACTACATAAAAAGTTAATTATACTGTTTTGAATGTCCGTGTATGAGCATGAGTGGAAGAGGCTTACATCATCTGTTTTTACAAGAATAAAGTTCAAAATAAGCATGAATTATTTAAATACCAATGAAGTGGGGTCTACGTTTTTTCATTTCTATTTCCATTTTATTTTGATGAAGATGACACAATATAACATCGCGACTACATGAAAAGAGCTTTAACTGTTATAAAACTACAGATTTGTGAGCATTTGTGGAACTGAGGGCGTGAAAATAAGCACGAAACACACGTGATTGTTGTCATGTGGTGAATCCGACCAATGGTGAAACAGCTGTGTCGTCATTACAGCCCGTGCAGCTCCTCTTCGCGAACTGCGCTGGCTATCAGGCGGCTGATCTTGAATCGCGGTACTTAAAAACCATATGACACCGTCACGTGCCTGCAGCGCCAGCTGAAGTCGGACAAAAATACTAACCGGAATGCACTGCTTCAAGTCAGCCGCCGATCGGTCTGCGCAGCGCCGCATGAAGTCGAACACACCTATTGTAGGGTGCAGTCGCGCTTGTAGCCCTGGGGACTAGGGATTTAGATACTCAGTAGCAAAAACATACTGTGAATTCTTTACAAATAGGACAATTGCTGAAAATATTAAATTATACATGTATGGGGAGCGATTTGAAAGGGTAGAGGTTGCTAGGTACTTGGGGCTTTGGTTTGACAGAAAGCTTACATGGAAAGTGCATATTGATAAGGGTGTATTCATACCAGGAAAGTCCACTAGTTAACTTGCTTTGGTCCGGACCAATTTTTTTTTTTTTTGTGCGGTTCGCATTCACACTGCCTTTTTGCAAGCGAACCAAAATTTGTAAACAAAACCACATGTGTACTAAGGTCATCCATTCATTGGACAGAAAAAGTCAGGTGGGGGTAAGCAGGAAGTACAAAATCATGGAGATAATTCGTGATGCAGTTATTGTTCTGTTGCTGATTTGGTGTTATCAGCAGCTAACGCAAAATGCAGACACGCTTCAGGAGTACATGACACAATGCCATCTAAACGACGTGGTAATTCATATTTTGCAAAGACGAAGATGTGCTGCAAGACGACTTCGGCGTACACTCTAAAAAAACAAACGGTGCTACACAGAACCAAAACTGTTGCTTTGGATCGCAACCATAGAAGAACCATTTCCAGTGCCACACAGCACCGGTGGAGCACCTGTGTAGCACCTGTGTAGAACCATATAGGGGCCATATAGCACCACTATAGCACCACATTTGGTTCTACATGGCACTATGTGGTTCTACACAGGTGCTTCACTGGTGCTTCACCGGTGCTGTATGGCACTGGAAACGGTTCTTCTATGATTACGAGCAAAGAACCACTTTTGGTGCTATATAGCACCGTTTGTTTTTAGAGTGTAGACGGCATGCTTTGATGTCCACCTACCATGGACTGCTGACAGTTGCGCGGTGCAGAAGACGGATCAGGTATCAAGTTAACAGGCTTTTGTGCCTCACAGAGAGAGAGAGCGAGAGAGAGAGAGAGATGCGCTGTATAAGTGGCTTTCATTATTCATACATAATGTGTTTATTTTATGTTACTAACACCCAAAGTTCATCAATAAAATTTTTGTTAAACTTTAAAGAAAGTGAATTTATCCGGATTTAGATGGTCCATTTGCATGCATACAACAATCTGCTATTACAATAAAGGTAGCATTTTCAAAATAATTGCCGTACATGGAACTGCTTGTTAGTTGTACGCATTTCTCATTAGCGCATAATAAGCGATGGAATATAATAACATAATACATTCATGTATATTTATGCATAAAATCAAAAACAAATGAATATATACGATGCGCCACATTTACGTGATAAGCTTGATGTATTTCCATGAATCGCAAACATTATAATAATGGTCAATTAAAAACTATCATTAAAAGCTCACTCTTGCGTTCATAAATCAACAGATTATTAATTATTAGAGCTAACATTACTGCATAATACATTTAAAAAAATAATATGATAGATTTAATTAAAAATTTAAATATAGTGCATCATTTTTGTATCCACTATTTTAAATAAGTTTTACATGGAATTGCTTAAAATAAATTATAGTAATTACAGTAAAATAGTAAAATTATAGTATTTACTTATTTTATTTAGTTAAATTAACTAAGCCACAAAATAATTTTTTACAGTATACTATGTGTACTGCTATCCCAAAGAGTTACCCCAAATTTCATTATAAAAAGTTGACCTTGTCACTCTGTGCATAGGCACACAGCGCAATTGTCTCCAAACTTGTTTAGTTAACAGTGTAATTAAAGACACAACCTGCATTCTTGAGTAATAAATATAATAAAGACTGCCTATATGGTTAATTGATATGCCTGTTGTTTCAAAATGTTCCCCTTTATGTGAAGCTGTTTGTAGCCTAGAGGTCAGTTAAACCCTTTAACATTTCTTCAATATTACTTTCTTCCTCATTCCCTACAGGAGAATTTGGGTCAATCCACGCTCTCAGAATTGGTGGCAACACATCAATAGAAACTGGACTGACATAGAGTGGTTACTGAATTTCAGAATGAGAAGAGGCACATTCAATAATCTCTGTGGTGCCCTCTGACCCTATATAACCCGCCAGCACACCAGATACAGACGACCACTCTCTGTAGAGATTCGTTTAGCAATTTGTCTATGGAGGCTAGCAACTAACCTAGAATACAGGTCAATGTCCCACCTGTTTGGAGTTGGTTCATCCACTTGCTGCCTCGTCGTCCAAGAAGTAGTCACTGCCATAAATACAATCTTGAATCCACTGTACATCAAAACACCTGATGCTGATCAGTGGCGGCTGGTGACTTCTTTTTCTGAGGGCGCACGATGCGAAGTTCGTCACAACATGTATGTAGCCCGTCATGTGTGTGGTACGTAATTTCAAAATATGTGTTCTGCGCTTTGAGAGATCGTGTGTGCATCACGTGTCATGCCAAAATAAGTGCCTGCTGCAGACGCGTCAAAGGGTTTATGATAAAAGAGACGATCATGTTTGCCAGATACTCGCATAATCTCATGCCTAATCAGAGTTTACTGTTAAGGGAGTGCCTTTTGGAACATGAGCGTCTCTTTTATCATAAACGGTTTTGACGCTAGTGCAGCAGGCACTTATTTTAACAAAACACATGATGCACACATGATCTCTCCACACCCATGACACATATTTTGGAAAAGGGAACCACACACATGATACTCCGAACACTTATTTTGAATTCGCGCCCCTCGGATGAGAAGTCACGAGCCGCCACTGATGCTGATTTGAGAACAATAGTACAAGGTTTTAGGGATAAGTGGGGATTCCCCCAAGTTGCTGGAGCCATTGATGGCTCCCATATTTCTATCAAAGCTCCATCCAACACACCAGCAGACTACTTTAATCGGAAGGGGCAATATTCAATCATCCTACAAGCTGTGGTAGACAACAAAATGAAGTTTTGGGACATAAATATTGGACAACCAGGAAGAGTCCATGACGCTTGTGTTTTTGCTCTTTCCTCTCTTTTTGATCGGGGCCAGAGTGGGAGACTGTTGCCACAATGGACTGAATCATTTGAGGGAGTAAATGTGCCTCTTGTGATCTTAGGGGATGCTGCCTATCCATTACTCCCCTGGCTTATGAAGCCATTCCGAGAAGGCAGAGGAGTGACTGCTGAACAGATCAACTTCAACCACCGCCTGAGTCAGGCAAGAATGACTGTTGAGAGAGCCTTTGGGCGACTGAAAGGTCGATGGAGATGCCTCCTTAAGCAACATGAAGCACATGTTTCTTTGGTCAGCCAAATAATTTCAGTATGTTGTGTATTACACAACTTTTGCGAAGTCCACAATGAAAATTTTAATGAGGGAGACTGTGAAGAGAATGTAGGTGAAGTGAATGAAGTGGATGACAGAGAGAATCGTGAGCAAGCTGGAGACCAGAGGGGTCAGGATATTAGAAATGCACTGTGTGCCTATTTTTCAAGGTTGTAGAGGTAATTGAAGGCTTTCTGTAGACTTTTTTGAGTCAAATTGGTGACATGTTGCTTGAATTGTTTTAAATTGTTGTTCATATGTAGCCTATATAAGGGGGTCATAGCAAAAGATACCAGTAGCCAGGGTTGACCTTTGAAAATGTTAAATTAATGTTTTAACTGACTTGAATGATTACAGCTGACTTCTGTAACAAAAAAACTTTATTGCTGGGAAAGCAAAGTGTTTAACATGTTTTGTATTTGTTTTACAACACTTACTAATCTTTTTTTTTTTTTTTTTTTTAAATAAAAGCACCCTTTGTTACATTTAAAGGTTTCTGTACTTCTGATACTGTAAAAACAAAAGATAAAAAATAAAAAATAAATCTGTGCTTATGAAAATGCAAAAATGTTTCTTCTTTGCTCATTATTTTGCAAATGTGAAGTAAACATATAACAATAACAGAAACAACTGTGCAATTATACGCTCAGTAACACATGTAAACACAGAACAATTAGCTACTTACAACAATTAGCTAACTTTAACAATTATAAAACAAACTGGAACATACAATGCTGTATGAGGTAGATTGCTGTACAACTACGCCTTCTACAAGTTGTAGAAATGCTCACTGGCATTCACTTGATGTAGTACACTGGACACAGGCAGATTGCCATGTGATTCAAAAGATAAAACACTTCTAACCTCTTCACCTGGTCTAACCATAGATGGTTGCAGGAACTGCACACAGGCATGGGCTGCTGTGGTTGGGCCATGCGGTGGTTGATCCATACACTCTAAAAACAAACGGTGCTATATAGCACCAAAAGTGGTTCTTTGCTCGTAATTCAATTCAATTTCAATTTCAATTCAATTTCAAGTTTATTGTCCACAAAAAGTGGAAATTTGTCTTTGGCTCCACAGGTGGATTTCTAAAACACATACACAATGAATAGACAATAAATACAACAGGCAAACAACACAGTTACCCTTACAAACAACACTAGATAACACCTTCGTCACACACCAATAGATATCATGGACTATTGTGAGTTCAGTAATGATATAGCGCTCGGTATAAATGACTTTTTGTAAATATTTTTTGTTGCTAATGCAGCTGTGTACCTCCTTCCTGATGGTAATTTCCTAAATTCTGTGAACAGAGGATGCACTGGGTCAGACACAATGTGGTGGGCCTTACGTCTCATATGTGTAGTATATAAATCTGCCAATTGTCCCTGTCCTTTACCAACAATTTTACTGCCCAGCTTAACAATTCTGGATAATTTGTTTCTGTTCTTAACCCCCAGGTTTCCAAACCAGGTACACATATCGAATGTCAGCACACTCTCAATCAAACTCCTATACACAGTCTCTAGGATTTCCTTTCTGACCCCATATGAGTTCACCTTCCTAAGTAAATATAGGCGCTGCATTGCCTTTTTAAAAATATACTCAGTGTGTTTAGTAAAACTAAGAGTGGAATCAAAGAATGTTCCTAAATATTTGAACTCCTCTACCTCCTCTACCTTTTTATTATTGATTACAGCAGGTATAAGATCAGGGCAGGAATTTTTCTGCCTCCTTATCACCATCTCTTTGGTCTTCCCTTCATTAAGGAGAAGGGCACTATCATGGCACCAGTTAATAAGCTCCTCAATAACATTAAAATATACAGATTGGTTGACCGTATTCCCTGCCTGCATTAGACCAACCACAACCATATCATCAGCATACTTATACAAGTGACAGGTGGAGTTCATAATATGCATTTCATTGGTATACAAAGAAAACAGGACAGGTGAAAGAACGCAACCTTGTGGTGCCCCCGTATTTAAGATTACAGTCTCAGAGGTAATGCCACTGAATACAACTCTTTGTGGTCGATCTGTAAGGAATTCTTTTATCCACTGCACAAGGAAACTATTTGTGCCAATTTCACATAGTCTTTTAACTAAAATATGTTTCTGCATACAGTTAAAAGCTGAACTGAAGTCAATAAATAATAGTCGTGCATAGTTTTTTGGCTGCTGTATGTGTTTGCTAACCGTGTTCATCAGTGTCAATGTTGCGTCACCCGTTCCCCGCCCCCTCTTATATGCAAATTGGAGTGGGTCAAAATGTTCTTCAAGTGAGGATGAAAGATGGTTAACTATTACCCTCTCCATACACTTGCACAGAATACTGGTCAAAGCAACTGGCCTAAAATCATTAAGCTCTGTGGCTTGAGATTTCTTAGGGACAGGAACTATATGTGAAATTTTCCATGACTTTGGAACTTGATGGTGTAAGAGCTGAATGGTGGTGCCAAACCCTGACAAAAGGTATTTCCTGAAGCCAGCAACAAATGGCTGAATCCACAGGAAACCGCTTCCTAATTCCTTGTTGAATTATCATCTGAAACCCTTCACAAAGAATTCACATCTACCCCGAAACCTTCCTCAAAGAATTCACATCTACCCCCCAAGACAGTTACCCCATGGTGTGGGACAGAGTCACACCCGACCACACTTTCTTGTCCCCCTCTCCTCATGTTTTATAAAAGCAATACATTCTACATGTACAAAGAAGGTGAAACTGGTTTTGTTTGGTGTTATATGAAGTGTTTTAATGCAAGTGGTACATTTGGGTTTGTTAATATGACAACAGGATTCAATGTTAATCTGTGACAATAAATAAGTAAACTTAACCTAATGTTGGGAGACAACTCCTAACTTAGACATGTTGACCAATCACCCACTGTATGTATATTAGGCTACACCCCTGATTTTACAAAAACCAATCAATACCAAACTCCTATATGCTTTGTTCTCTGGTTATTTAAGGAGATGTGTAGAAGACTTAGGCGGGACTTTCAATATCTAGAAATGCACCCCCATGATGCTGTATCTTTGATACAGCATCATGTTTCTTTTTATTTTATTTTGAGGAATCTGTAACCAGGTCTTCATCTCCTTACCAGGTATGCAATGGTTTTTCGTTTGTTTCGTATTTGAATTGGAATGTAAATTGGCTTCTGAATTATGTGCTACCTACCTGGTTAATAAATTGTTACATTTGCATTCATTCTAATTTGCTCTGTATCATTGACTCTTCTAAGTTACAATAAAGTATATCGATATCCTTTGTTACCACAAATCTTTGATCGGGGTTAATTCATGTTAATTCGATTCTGCCTCTTAACTATGTTGGTGGGCAGTCGCATGGACTATCAGAGTGATAGTTCTATTATCCGGGGCTAAGCTTAACCTCTGGTTATAATTTATTAAGTGGTGTAAGCGACTGTGGGGGCTATATGGATACTATTTAATGAGAGCACGTAAACATGAAGCGGTATCGTTAAATTGCTTTAGCCATAACCTCTAGTTATTGTATGGTCAGAATAATTATTTAACCTTAACTAAGTTGTTTTGTAATCGCATTTGGTAATCATAATTACCTTTGTTATAATACTTAATTGGCGATTTTTGATATGGGGACCTTTTAACAAGAGATTGACATTGTTAAATTGCTTTAGCTACAACCTCTAGTACGGTTGAGTTTGTGTTCAGTACCCACACAACGGCCGGTGTGGGCTGATATGACATTGGTAATCGAATGAATGAGTTCAATGTAAACATGAGTAAACAGAATGATCAAACATTTATCCAAATTCCAAAATTACATCAATTCGATTCATATTACAATACGTTTTATATCTTTGGAGTCAGATTATAAAGTTGCGTAACGTTAATTTGTCTTTATAAGCGCCGGAAAAGACCGAACGCGCTATAACCCTTCGTTTGGATTCCGTCGTTGGGCCAAACGGATGGATGGGGTCATATTTGGACCTCCTTACAATGGTTATTCAATAAAAGCTGAAACAGTTTTGTGAACACAGGGGTGAGCTCAAACCTACATGTTTTAATCACCCTAGCCTTAAGTCCATCCGGGCCGGGAGCTTTACCTAATTTAATTCTGGCTAAAATGGATGCTACCTCTGTCTCCGTCAGTGTTATTGGTGAGTGTGCAGTTGTATTGTTCAATATATCAAAATCAATGTCATCAGAGTTAGTATATAAAGGGAGATCAAATCTTGAATAGAATTGATTTAGATCATTTGCAAATGACACCCCTTTATTCTCTAGTGCATTATGTTTCTTCCCCTTCCTTCCCATCATGACATTAAGTCCATTCCAGGCTGCCCTAGCATTACCAGAGCAAAGTTGACTCTCTACCTTTTCTTTATATTTCAGTTTATTTCGCTTTATTATTGACCTCAGTTCCCTCCGTTTCAGCTTAACAAGATCATGTTCCCCATTAATAAAAGCGGCCCTCCTCTCCCTTATACACTTTTTCATTTCTGCAGAGGCCTCTAATTTATCATTAGGGTAGACTGTAATCAGTTTCTTAGTAGTGACATTAGCTTCACAAAATTTCATATATTCAGTCACAGTCTCAGTTACTGCATCCATGTCATTACAACATTCAAAAAACATTTGCCAGTCTGTATCTCCAAAACAATCACGGAGCATCTCCTGACTCCTAACGTCCCATACTTGAATCTCCTTAACCACCGTTTGTTTTCGTTTAACTTTGGCTCTGTAGTTGGGAAGCAAATGAATAACATTCCCAACAAACATGAGACGTCCAAAGGACGTTCAGATTATGTCCATATCGGGTCGGTCGGTCCAGAACGTCTAAACGACGTGCAGATCCAGTACAGTATTTGGACGTCTGACTACGACGTCTTTTGGACGTTGATATGCAGTTCAATATTTGAGGGTCCGTTCTTGGACGTCATTTAAACGTTCAAAACAGGTTCAGAAAAAATATATAAAAACTTATGCAATAAAAACGACATATGAGTTCTGATTCAAAACAATGTAACATTACGTTGTTGTTTTTTTAGTGAATTTTTTTTATATTTTTATGTATGAATGTTCACAACGCGTGCCAAAATCTACTGCATTCCTTTTGTGTAATTTGCAAATTAAACCAAATTCAAGTGTTATTTACAAAAATAATCAACATTGCAATTTTAAGTTTAACCACAAGGGTGTGTAAAAGCTTAGGTGGCGAGGTGGCGCGTGATCTTTTTTTGCACGTGATCAACAGACGTAATTAAGCGAGCCCCAGCGTAAACGTACTCAACGGATTCAACCTGCTGTGAACAGGTAAGTTATGTTTATCCATTCCAAACAGTGTGTGTTTATTTTGTTTTGTGTACTTATTTTATTGTCAAAAATATTTTTGTTAGAAAACGTCGAGTTTTTCGAGAATTGTTTTCGATAAACGGATGACAGAATTTGACACCGCGGACATTACGTAGGCTATTTTCAGACTTGGTTAGTTGTTATTAACGAACTGATGCCTTGGTTAGGTGTTATTAACTGACTGTTAATATGTTCGCGTATTAAATATTTTTCAGTGAGTTATTTTAGACCGTCTTGGGGAACTCGTTTATTTCTTTCAGTCCGTGGGGAACTCGTTCCTTAATAACAGCCATATGAAAGTAAATACACGGTCGTAAAATTGACTTTTTCTTCCCACACAAAAAAATGACATCCGTCCTTTTATAATATTAACCATTTGAATGCATTTTTAATGATTTTGTCTAAGTGACATGCTTAAAAGTGGGCTTCTATGGTAAAAGTTCACCTGTCAATCAAAGAGCTCAGTTCAATACAAGCGCACAGGCACTGTAGACAGTCAGACAAAGAAGTGATTAAGTAAGGAAACTAACATGATGATAACTTGATAATGACCCCCTTTGCCTAGCAATCTATTCATAAAATTAAGAGCCTTTATTAACCTTTGGATTTGAAACAAAATAGAATAATTGTCTTTTCTGTCATGTTCTTAACATACTGTTTAGTCAATAAAGATCAATGAAAACTGAATGCATATTAATTTACAAAGGCATTTGCAATATATATTTGACTTCTTTTTCTCCTTTCTGTTTTTGTAAACAGGACCTACATACACCCCAAAGGGTCTTTTTAGAGCCATTTTACCAAGCATCTTTGCATCTTTGTACAGTAAGTATTTGTTTTGATTAACCTCAAAGAAAACAAAATAAATTTTAATATATGCTGACGTTTGTAATATCTTGCTCTTTTTCAATTATGTTTCAGTAGTGCAGGTTTTCCTTCAGTAGTGCCAGTTTTCCTGAGGTAATTTAAGATCTTTTTAATTAACCATTTTGTTCAATTTCATGTAAAGGTCCCGTTTTCCGGATCCCATATTCCAAACTTTAGTTAGCATGTAATGTTGCTGTTAGAGCATAAATAATACCTGCAAATGATAAAGGTATATTTTCTCTAATACAATTCACCTTTCAAAGCCTTAAGTGACCTGCCGGTTTGTACTACAGCCCCCTACTTCCCGGTTGAATGATGTCAATATTAGAGGTGTTTTTTCCTAACCTGCACCCACAGGAATATATCAGTCGCCAGCTAAGCTCACATGCAGTGTTGCCAGATAGAGTTGATGGTTTCTACCCCAAAAACTGTCCAAAACCCGCCCAAAGGCACAAAAAATTCCCAAAACATTTAATCAACATTTTGATTCAATTTGATCAGCATTTAGTTCTTTAACTACAACAGTTAATACACTATACTATATATAGTTAGCAGTTAAACACCAGCAGCTACAGAATCACAATAGTAAAATGACAACATAACTCGTTTACATATACAGCTATGCCCCTCACCACATGCAAAATGCACATTTACAGTCTATATT
This sequence comes from Misgurnus anguillicaudatus, assembly GCF_027580225.2. Classification (NCBI taxonomy): domain Eukaryota; kingdom Metazoa; phylum Chordata; class Actinopteri; order Cypriniformes; family Cobitidae; genus Misgurnus; species Misgurnus anguillicaudatus. Next base: position 9,949,244 of record NC_073345.2, read on the forward strand.
TAAATTGTTTTGGGATAATACAAATATCTAATTCGTTATTAATAAATTCAACAATGTCTGATTTTATCTATTTATATTATTAATAATAATATACCTGTATTTTACTCCTTATAAACAGGTGTGTGAGTGAGAGCTAGAGATCGTATAGGCTAACTTTTAACGTTAAATGCACAACAATAATTGGCTGTATGTTAACATGCAAGGATGCTGAAAAGCACTATGAACATCTGAACCTTTCAGAACTATGTAGCCTACGAATCATTTTGATTTGTTGATTCTTATAGGGGCGGCTTCCCGAACAGGGATTAGACAGAGCTGTCCAAACTGAAAACAACTTGCAGTGACATCTTAAAACACATCAGTGCTCTTTGTTTTGGTCCAAATTCACACAAGTAGGGGTGGTTTCCCGAACGGGTATTATTTTGTGCCGGGATGAGGCCTTAGTATAATTAGGAATTATAACTAGTTTTCAACAAACATGCCTTACTAAAAACATTACTGGTGTCCATTTTGAGGCTAAACAAAGGACACTAATGTATTTTAAGATATATCAGTGCAAGTTGTTTTCAGTTTGGACAGCTCTTACATTTATTTTAGTCTAGGACTAATCTAATCCCTGTCCGGGAAACTGTCCGTAATGTTTTTAGTAAGTAATGTTTGTTGAAACTAGTTAATTATTTCCTAATTAAACTAAGGCCTAGTCTTAGCTTAAGCTAATCCCTGTCTGGGAAACCACCCCATAATGTCCCCTGTTAACAAGACTGCATATCTATACACACGCATGTAATAACTTTCACCTATTTGCTTGTCTTGATTATTGGCATCCTAAGATATTTTATAACTGCCTGGCACATTCTTGGAGTTTGACTTTAATAATAACATAATTCTCAACATTTGGTAATGACTGTACTGTAATATTGTGTGTCAACAATTGCAAATAACATATTAATGTTCTTTCTTTAATTTATTAGATTTTACCTCGTTCTCCACTGCCTCCAGTAATTCCTGGTTTTAAGGTTAGGCATTTTTTTAGTTTTCAGTGCCATTCGTCTCAACCCTGACTTCCTAAATAGTCTAAATTTGAATACAAAAATCTGGGCTTGATTTGGTTTTTCTGAAGTTGTTTAAAAGATTTACTGTTTTTGATCCTCTGGGTCTAAACGACCCTACAATGTGAATAAGACAAGTTACAATTTTTTAATAGTTTAATTTGTCGAAAAAAGAAATGCATCCAATATTAATGTGAAAATAATGTACATGTACAAATCCCCGGTTCTAGAGAACAAACGTACATACTTTCTTAAGCACACACAAACACACAAGTGTGATTGTAACGTAGTGTTTTTCTTTTACAGATGTTATATATACATCAGGGTTCCCCAAATCTTACCCTGGAGGGCCGGAGCACTGCAGAGTTTAGCTCCAACGCTGATCAAACACACCTGAGCAAGCTAATCAAGGTCTTCATGATCACTAGAAAATCACAGGTAAGTAAGTTTGATTAGGGTTGGACATAAACTCTGTAGTGTTCCTTACCTCCAGGATAAGATTTGGGAAACCCTAATATACATAGTCATCATTCAGTTATTATTAAAGAGCCACACAGATCCAAAATCGAAACTGACCTTTATTGCAGAGTGTTATGTAGCTGTCCATCAATGTAAACAATGTGCAAAACCAAAAAGTGCACGATTAATAAAGTAATTGGCTTCTGAAGTAGGGAGTCGACTCTGACTCACTGAAACGAGTCCATATAACATTTTCCACGTCACACGAGATACTAATCTCCGCCTACAGCCTTGCCTGCGGGAGAAACGAAAACTATGACCTGCCCACAGCTAGTTAGTGTGTAAACATCATGCTGTGTTTTCAGTTTGTGCTGTTTTCACTATCAAAGGAGACATTTTCAAGGAGGGTATTCTAAATGTTTGGCTGTGAAGAATCTGTGGTTAAAATTAGGGGTCGACCGATTATCAATCTGGCCGATTATAGACGTCGATATTAAGCATTTTGCCGAGTATCGACATCGGACATTTTAAAAGCCTATTTGCCGATAATGTAATTTGATTTTGAAATGCACTATTTCGGCTCTGACGCAGCCATGGATTTAGTGAGAGCCGTCAGAACACGGAACAGGGCACTCTATTCAGTTGCCTACAGCAATGCCCGCCTACCGCCCATCTTTTGTTGGGAGTCATGAGTCCGACCAATCAGCGCAGGAGGCTGAAGACACCGCAGAAAGCGCTTGCTAACTCGAGCTGCTTTGCAATGATTTCGCTCTGTGAGTTGACACTGCAATACAATAGTTTAGCACGCATTTCAGGCAGTTGACCGAGCTGGCATTTGCACGTCATTGTAAGTCATGTCATTTTAAAAATACAAGCCACTTTAAAGCATAAAGAACTTGTAACAAGTTATTTTTTGCGACTTATTTATTACACAGAAATGTTCATATACACACGGGTATGCTTAAATGCCTGTCTTGAGGACATATGAAGAGTTTGGTTCCAAAACGCAATAAATCCATTTTGACAAATTTTGGTAAAAACGTGTTTTCTATACCAAGAAAGTGACAAGATGAAAACAACTATTTTCTGTTACAAACTTTCACACAGCATCTTTAAGTTATAAAAACATAAAAAATTCAAATCCATAAATTGATTTTCAAAGATTTATTATAAAAACGGATTATTTTTTCCACAAAATGCAATAAATCCATGACAAGTTTTTATTCAAAATGCTATAAATCTATTGAATCAATAGCCTATATAAATGTGCATTCATCTTTGCCATGTTATATTAATTTAGTTGACTAGTTGTACAAACTAATTAAAAATATAAACATTAATGTTATTAATCAAAACACTTACTTTGTCATATTAAGAACCCTGTCATTGCGGTTATACTTGACGTCTTCGCTTAACGTCTTTCACAGCGATCAGCTGTAAAATGTTTTTGGTCCTGCTCGATTTTCGTTGACTTTGAGTAAAATTATGTACAGTTTTTCATAAGATCCTCTGGGGTCAATGTGTTAGCATGAGAAGCTTGATGCTGTTGGGAGAACAAGCACCCGTCTCCCGAGTGCCTCTCAGGGAAATTATTAGATGTTGATGGCTTACGTTTCTTTCCCATCACAGAAAACCATCACAGGTTTATGAATGCAATTAAAGTATTATTTTGTTTTGTTTGTTGATCACAAAGTACAAAATAGATGAGGAAAACTAGGACTCCATGTACTCAGCGCGCCGCCATGTTTGTTTACATTGCGTGAATGGTGCGCTGTGGGATTTATTGCGTTCTGTAAAAAAGGGGGAGTGGCGTTTATCGCATTTTGGGAAAAAAGGGGAAAAAATGACAGAATAACACGGCGGATATTGGATTTTGCGTATAATAAAGATTTTACTTTTAACTACTGACCTGATATAATGCTGATTTTGGCAGTAACTCATTTTTTTCAAAAAATGGCGTTTATCGCGTTTTGGAACCAAACTCTTCATATATATTTAAGGAATAGGCTGTTGAACCAACTAATTGTGCCTATGATATGGTATTAATGTTATAGTTTTATGAAAACATTTGTAGTCTTTTTATAAACATACAGAATGAAGCGATGAAGGCAATTACATTAATTACACCTATTACATAATACCAATTGTTTAGTTAATCATTATATCCATATGATTAGGGATGCTCCGATCAGGATTTTTGCAGCCGATACAAATTACCGATCTGTTATCTTCGCGATCGGCCGATACCAATTCCAATTTTTAGCTGATATGCAAGCTATTTGATGACTGTAACTGTTACATTTTTTCTAGATAAAGTAATACCACAGATGTTGCCTTTGTTATATTACTTACAGTAATTGGGTATATTATTGTTTTAATAGAGAATCAAATAAATTAGTACTCTTCTCCAAAGAGATATTTAATATCTCTTTAAAAACTTTGTCTCCTAAGAGTACTGAAAATAAAACACTTCACAGTCTTTACTGTATGTATTAAATATACACACATTCGTATGAAGTATAACAGTTCCTTAGTCAAGAGCAGAGAGTGATTGTATTGAGAGATGAATTATGATACTGTAGCATTAAGACGTGAGAGAGATCGCTCTGTTCACGTGCACTGATTGATGACAGGCTGCTGTGTGTGCGTGCGGCGGCTGAATGCAGACAAGAGCAGCTGTGAGGAAAATGATTATTACAGGTATTACAGTAAAATACACTAAAAATAAACAAGAAATAGACGTGCTGCCAGCACTGTAAAAATATAGGGAAATTGTTAACAGATGATAAATCATGAGGTGAAAATTTACACCTAGAGTACAGTTGGTACAGTGCTGCAAAAGCTATGAAGTAGGGGTGTACAAAGGATTTAAACCTTGCTGTTTTCTTATAACATGTATGTGTACTTGGTGTATGACTACAGGCTGCTTTTGCATATTTATATTTTTTGTCTTTCCATTTTTACAGGTGGAGTAATGGAGTAAAGATGCAATGGAGCAGCTGATAAGAAAACATGCTTAAGACCATCTTAAACGTGCACCATCAAGAAAGGGAGGGGTACACAATAAACATTTTTTTAACATTACTTTTTGAATAGATGCACTTTTAATTTTTTTTTATAGTATATATATTGTTTATTTATGTTGTTTTTAAATGTTATAATTGTATTGTTTTTATTTGTTGTATTTACCTTTTATGGATTTGTGCACACACAAACACACACACACAACCACATTTATACAAAATAAGTTTTGAATAAATACGTTTAATGGAGTGTAAAGTGTGAGTCTTTATTTAGCTAAATGATGTCTGCAGTTGACGTTATAAGACGTTGAAAATATGTACACAATGACCACATTTCAACTAAATTTGGACCTTAAAAAGACGTCCTATGGACGTCATTATTGGACGTCCAAAAGACGTCAGAAAAAGACGTCGGAAAACCTTTCATTCTGCACCCTGATGGGGACGTCTTTTCAACGTCCGACAAAGACGTTGAAAAGACGTCTTTTGGACATACTTTTGCTCAGTGGGTTATGATCCGATTTCCCTAATGGCGCACGGCAAAGTGCTCTGTACGCGTCAGGTATGTTACCAAAGCATCGATCGAGAGTTGTAGTTCCTCTGGTTGGGCAGTTTATATACTGATAAAGCGTAGGAAGATGGTTTGCTAAATCACAGTTATTAAAATCTCCGAGTACAAACACTGGCTGATCTGGCGAACGTAAGAGTGCGGCATTATAGCTTTCAGCTATCCTACCTGCAGCCTCTTGATGTTTCGTCCCAGGTACGTACGTCAGGATGATTGTGATTTGTCCAAATTCCCTTGGGATATAGAAAGGCCGAAACGATACAGTCAGAATTTCGTACTCCGGAGTACAGACTTGTTCCTGAATATGCATCTGCGTAGCCCATTTATTGTCCATAAATATGCATAATCCCCCGCCGATTGATTTCCTTGACAGGAGCTCATCTCTATCTGCCCGTATTGTTGTATATCCATCAATAGATACTGCTGTTTCAGGTTTTAACCATGTCTCTGTTAGGCAAATTAGATTGCATAGCTTGAAATCTATTTCAAAGTTTACCAGAGCAGCTAATTCCTCAACCTTATTATTAAGGGAGCGCACGTTGGAGAGTGTAATGACAGGTAGAGGAAACCTGGAGCCGCGTCTCCTCAGTCTCGCACGTACTCCTCCTCTCGAACCTCGTTTCTTTGCCTTTGTGTTTTTTCTTATTATAGTCCATCTCCCTTTGTGTTGTTTCAGAATTTCTGTACAGTCCATAGGAATTAGATGTTCAAATTTGCCGGCTTGGTCCTGCAGCGTCAGCAGCTGATCTCTAGTATAGGTTAAAACAGCGTGGGCATCATGCCCTCTGCTTGAGACGATCGCCGATAGCAGCAACACGATGTAAATTACCATGGACTAAGAATTCCATGTTAAAGCTACTCGTTTTGTTGTTGACAATCAGACCTATCACATTGACGTTTTTTAGACGAAGTTAATGGACAAACAAAGTTAATGAACAAACAAACAGGAAAACCACCTGAAGCGCTGGGTCAGCGGATACCGCGCCCCGTAGAAGAACCGTTTTTAGTGCCATATAGCACCGGTGAAGCACCGTTGAAGCACCTGTGTAGAACCATATAGTGCTACACTCAAAAAAATGAAATGTTGGATTTACTTAAAAATATTTTGTCAACAGGTTCCACATAATTTGTTAAGTAAACTCAACGAACAATTATTAAGTTCATTTAACAAAAGAAGATTAAGTAAACTTAAAAAACAACAGTTAAGTTGATTGTACATAAAAAATGTATTAATGATGACAAAAATTTGAATAATGCCATTTTATAAACTCCACCCCTTTTATCTAATAACTCCTTAACACTGAATCAATCAATCAATCAATCATAGTGCAGCTGCTTAATACAACTAATCATATACTGTAAGCCTCTTAATTATAACTTATCAAGTACATCACAAATATATTTGAAATGAAATGTTACATTTCAAACCATTAATTTGTTTGTTTTTGTTCTAATAATATATCAGAACAAGATAATTCACTCATAGTTGGCCACAGGTACCTATCTAATGGTGCTACACTTCTGCAAGAGGGTGCCAGAACAACAACAATTACCCATAATACACTGCAACATCATTAGCCAATGAGATGCCAGTCTGTATTGGTTTTATTAATCTGTTAATTTTACACAACAACGTTATGTTGACTGAACAAATATTTTTAAGTAAAGCTGACAAGACACACCTTTTTGTTGAATAAACTCAATTAAATTAAGTTCGCGTTGTTAAATTAATTTTTTTAAGTAATCACAATATAAAAAGATTAAGTAAAACTGACAAAGGCGAAAGTTCATTTTTTTGAGTGTATGTAGAACCAAATGTGGTGCTATAGTGGTGCTATATGGCACCTATATGGTTCTACACAGGTGCTTCACCGGTGCTATATGGCACTAAAAACGGTTCTTCTATGGTTACGATTTAAATCAACAGTTTTGGTGCTATATAGCACCGTTTGTTTTTTTAGAGTGTAGGCTGCTGTGGTTGGGCCATGGGCGGCTGAGGAATGGACCAGGGACTGGTAGGGGTTAACATCATTTGAGCTGGAGGAATCAAGTGGGTTGGGTGTGGGTGCTGCGACTGACCAGAAGACAACGCACTAGTGAGAGTGGACATTAGCTGTGTAAACATGTGACGATTTGCCTCTTGCTGCTGTTGCATAGCTTGAAATCTCCTTTCCTCTGCCTTCTGATGTTCCCTCAGCAGATTCTCAAGGGTTATGTTCTCCTGTGATTGTCGTTTTTGCTCAGCTTCATACATTTCCTGTAGCTGCTTGCTTTGCTGAGCAATATAAGCCTTCAGCCCACTATCAGCCTGACAATCTTTGGCATTACGCTTCCTTCCTAGGTGCTTCCTAGCTTGAGCCCCATGTATGGCCAGTCTTCCACTGCTTACTGTGTCGGTGGATGATATCCCCTTTTCTCCTGTCAGTAAAAAAAAAGCATTAAACTAAAAAAACTCAACAATGTGCTATTAAATGCCACAAAGCTGTAGCATACATACAAAACATTTCAGCTGTGACCATGAACTTTATAGTCTACATCAGAATCAAAAGTCAATGTTGTGGTCATGTAAAATAAATATTTTTTAATTAATATTTATGTTTAAATATTACAGCATGTAAAGGAATAATGTATAGCCAGTCGGTTGTTATCGCATAATACATTTATTTTATAAATTATAAATTTCTAATAAATGTATTAATTTGCTATAACAGCTGGCTGTAGATTATCACACTTATTACATGGCTAGTTGCAATACCAGTAAATATACAAATTTGATTTGCAAGACAAACCTGTTTGCTAATAGCTTTAAACCAAGACGAGTTAGTTCAAGTTCAATTTCCAAACAAGACGAACATTCGGTTTAATAATTTGTAAATAAAATCATATACAAGTTATTCATTGTGTATACGCATTAATTCATATGTATTTAACTTTGCCTGTTAAGACTCACAACATCCGGAAGAGATCTGTAATTAGTTTTAGGCAGTTATTTCGAAGTAACGGACCTTGGAATCGGAATCAAGCATTCTAGAGTGCCTTGTAAAAAGTGTGAATATTGTTATAATATTAATACATTTATGTTTTGTTTACATTGAATTAGTTTATTATGAAAGACAAAGGGAAATTGTAAACTTCATATATATCGCGCGTTCTAATGGATTAAAGGGGGAAAAATTACATATATTTTTGATCACTTGATAAGTTGAGTTTGCTTCTTTATAGCGAATTTCGTTTTATATAACTTGTTTCTTAATTTTAATCTATGTTTTGTTGATAAGTTTTGTGAATATAAATAAATTAGAACAAAAAGAACGCCGTATAAATACAACCAAATTACAATCCAATACGGCAAAAAATAAATTTCTCTAGCCAGAAATATATATGCTCAATACATTTTATAGAAAGTAATGCTCAATTAAATACATTTTAAAATTTTAAAATGTTAAATATGTAGTTTTAACCTTCATATATTAACATATATTTAAAAATGTATTTTATTTCAAATTTTACATTCCATATAGCAAAAAGTTTATTCTTTGACAAAAATATTTTAAATATATGGTAAATACAAGTAGTTTTTTATAAAGTATATTTTTAAAGTTGAAAATATAATGAATTTTAACCATTTTAAACCCGTTATGTTTACAGGTTTGTAAGATAAATAACGGTTTTCCTTTCAAAGCGACGTGTTTCCATGGATTAAAATATTTGGAGGGCTAAATATATTTTTAATGCTTTAAAATGTATTTATTTTAAAATATATTTAAAAAAATGCCAAAAATATATTTGTGAAAAAAAAATTCTAAGCGTATTCCAAAATGTATTTCAGGAAATATATATATATATATATATATATATATATATATATATATTTTATATATTTTTAAATATACTTAAAATTATATTTTTTTGCCGTATGGGGTGTGTATATGAAGCCTAATGGCAATTTGCACACAGAACAGTAAAACTTTACAGATAATAGCCTATTATTGATACTAATAATTCAAACTTCGTTAACCCCATCCACCCCGACCCTCTCAGGGAAATCATGGCTAATCGTAGCATTGATTACATGCGTGTGATCTTCACTTACCATTTTCATTAAGCTCGACTTCTGCAGAGCAGCTGCTAGAAAGTGATGGATTAATTTGGCTAGGTGTGGTCTCGTCAGTATAGGACTCCACAATGTCCACGGGACAAACTGTTGGTCGTGTTCCAAGGATTTTATCTAGTTCGTCATACCATGGACATTTGTCTTTCTCTTCTCCTGAACTGCCACACTTGTTGAGCATCTCGCACCTTCATATAACTTTGCCGAAGTTTTTTTACTTTTATACGGCATTGTGCAGGAGACCGCTCAAATCCCCTTTCCTTCATCCGTCCGCTAAATTGGCTGAACACATGCATTTTGTGCGTCTTCTCTAGTAGCTGTGAAATATGGTCTTCCCAAATATCAATTAGGCAGCGTCTCTTCGGAGCTCCAGGTCAAACCACGATTCATTTTGGACTGTAGCAAACATAACACTTTCCCAAAATGCAACTACTACGGGAGCCAATTAACACCAAAAAAGGCGCAGTACTTTCTGCATTTGGTGCGAATCAAGGTCGGTACATGTTCACACCTTAAACGAACCGTACCAGAGTTCGTTTGGAACCGGACCGAGAACACCTCTTCAGCTGGGTCTCGGTGCGGTTGTTTGGTCCGCACCAGAGTTCGATTGCTGTATTCACACCTGCCCAAAAGGTCCGCACCAACGGGGGAAACGAACTTGAGTTCGATTCAATCGAACCAAACAAGGCAGGTGTGAATACACAAATGGGTTGCCAGATTTGACCAGTAAGCTAATGATAGTTTTTTCCTTCTTAATGCCAATGGCATTTCTCCCAGCTCCACGTGTAAACTCTCTATTGGGGAGGATTGAAGTGCTCCACAACAAAGCCTCAGCGCTCGTGACTGTATTCTCTCCAGCTTCATGAGTCGGGAGTCAGACGCAGATCCATAGACAAAGCTACCGAAATCCATTGCTGAATGCAACAGAGCATAATATAATGTCATTAAGGAGGATAGACTTGCCCCCCCCACTCTATCCCTGTCAGACATCGGTTGCGCTGAACAGCAATCAGTGCAGGGTTGGTAGAGTAGAGACAGAATATTGCATGTGGTGTCCAGGGCCGGGTTTCCCAAAAGCATCGTAAGGGCTCAGTCACACCAAAAGCGTTTATGGCAGTTGCAGGCGCCTTTTTTGAATGATATTCTATGGGCAGGGCGCGTTTGCGCGCTGTTTATGCGCGCCGAGCGCCTTGCGGTTTTCTGCCGCCTGCCGCGCACGCGTTTTTGAAGGAGCGCTGAGAGCGGAGGAGCGCCTGACGTCATTCGCGTCTTCCATTGTCCAATCGAATGAGGGGAGAGGCGGGCCTTACGTTGTGGTGAGGGAAGTCTACAGTTGCTTTGAAGAACCGGACTCCACTCGCTCATTCTCTCCTGCGTGTTTGTGCACCTCTCACCCTCAAACAAGGTCAGAGCAAGCGCCCTCTTTTTAAAGTTTCTGCTAATATGACAGTTAACAGCAAAAGAGCGCTCACGCTTCAATATTTGATTGACAAGACAGCTGACTCGGTGGTTGCTTAGCAATATGAAAAGCCGCGCTGCACTGCTCTTTTTTTTAAAAAGGCAGTGTGTCGCGCCTTGCGTTTGCAAGCGTTTAAAGCCAGGGACGTGCACAGACATTTTGAGGGGCAGGGGCTCAAGTGAAATAAAGGGCACTTCTCATAATTATGTATATTTTTTTCTTTTCTTTTTTAAACAAAAAGACTATATATTAACGCAATTTTGACTTCCTTTTTAAAACATATTAAAAAAGTTAATTAATTTTATCTTCCTCAAACTCACGCAATTGTTTAATTTTCAAAAGATGTCTACAAAATAATCAGTTGTTCACACAGACACCATGGTCTCCTTAGTAGTCTAGGTTTATAGAGCAGGAAAGGAAGCCATTACACAATGTGCATGTTTTGAAAACATTAAATTACACATTAATTACAAATTTGTTAAAATGCTAAAAACAAAGTTGTGACTGCTGAGTTAGCGCTACATGCCAATAAATGCTATATCATATGCTAGCGTTTAGCTGATTAGTTGTTACCCAAAATGTATTTTTGTCTGATAAGGGCTCAAAATATAAGGTCTGTTTACTAATGTGAGCTTCTGGCATGAGCCTCAGAGCAGAGCAATCATAGCAGAGCTCATTATTATTATTTATGACCATTTCAAATAGGGCAAAAATAGACCATTTAATTAAAATGACAAATTGTAGGGTTGTAAATAGACATGTTAAAACGTTTCTGGATAATTTTTGCACTTAATAAAGCAACATACCTTCTATGTAAGAACAATTTAACATATTATGACAACACATCCTATGGCACCTTTAATCTTAGGTTTCATATTTATTAGGGTTACACATGTCAGAAACAGCAAATATAGATTAGGCCTATTTTATTTGTATTTTATATTTTACTTTTTTGTGATGTCAGTGAAAATTCAGACTGGGCAAGTAAAATACTGAACCATCAGATTTCTTCCCAATCTACTCCAGCACTAACAGACATTACACAAAACGCAAACAAAAAAGCTTACTACTGCAGTTAGCAATTATATTATTGTTTGTACTTTATTATTGTATGAGCAGTCTGTTTAAACTACATACACTACACTGTTACAAGTTTGCAACTCTTCAGGTTAATATGGGATTGCCATGGAAAACAATTTCCCTGAATCGTTATGTGTAACAAAGTGTCCCATATTTTGTGCATAAAACTGTTAATATAAGAATGCTTTCTTCCTCACACACTTACCGGTAGCTGCCTGCATAATCATGCACATGATCGCGTCTCGTTCAGGGCAGGCTGAGCTTTGGCGCTTGAAGCGCGAATGATGCAGCACGAGTGTAGACAGACCAATCATAACGCGAAGTAAGTTAGAGAGGCGGGACTAAGGAAAGGTAAAGCCAATCATATTAGCGATTTGAATTTTGGAGGCGGGACTCGTCTGTTAACCGTTTGTGTGCCACAAATAGTGCTATTTTTCTTTATATAAGAGTTTAAATCTCATTTAAATGATTTCTGAATAAATTCATGTTAAATTAAGTAAGCAACAAGTAAAAAACACAAGAAACAGACAGACATCAGTTGTTATATGAATAAAGATCATATATTTTTTTAAGCACCCCAGAAAAAAAGGGCACTTTCTCTCCAGGAATAAAAAGGGCAGGTGCTCAAGCCCCCTTTGATGTCTATGTGTGCACGTGCCTGTTTAAAGCGCTTTTGGTGTGACTGAGCCCTAAGGCTAAGTAGATCGTAAAAACGATCGTACGAATCATTTTAGAATTACGGGCTGTTTCCCAAAAGCTTCGTAACTTAAAGGGGACATATTATGAAAATCAGACTTTTTCCATGTTTAAGTGCTATAATTGTGTCCCAAGTGCTTCTATCAACCTAGAAAATGTTAAAAAGATCAACCCAATAACTTAGTTTTGGTAAACCATTTTCTACAAGCATGTGAAAAATAGGTCATTGTCATTTGGCCCTTATTGTGATGTCAGAATAAGGTCATACCGCCCCCTTTATCTGCACTATCCAACCACAGCACAACCATTTAGTATGGAGAGAAAGAGAGAGATAAAATATTTCACAGCACAATAGAGTTTCAATTGCAACAAACCACCATCATTGTGATCAGTGGTTGCACTTCATCCGCTCATTTGCATTTTAAATGACACACCCAAACTGGCACACTTTTGCTCAGACCTATTTTAGACTTAGTTTATATCTTTAAAAAAATCTCATAATATGTCCCCTTTAAGTTGCACTTGAAAATGATCGTATCATAAGTTCATAAGTGCATCGTAAGACTATAGAGTTACAAGGTCACCTACAGGACAACCAGCAAATTGCACTCCTGCAATGACGATAATGTAATGTTTTAAATATTTATTTATTTATTGGGTTCTTCTTTGTTTATTTGTTTAAATTACTTTAATATAATATATTTAAAATTAAAATGATAAATAAAATTTAAATGACTAAACATAAATTAATAAAGAAGGAAAACGTATTTTGTACAAGTTGGTAAAAGTTTTTTGTATTTTGGTAAAAGTTGGTATAGCAAATTGATAAATGGTTCATACCGATTGCTGCTATAATTCATCTAAACATTGTTTTGAAGGGAAATGGCATCTAATTAAAGAAACCAAATAAATATTTACGGTACAATGCAATAATCCATAATAATATATAAACATAGATAATAAACAACAAATAATAATAATCTAAACTATAATAGAAACGCAGAAGGCATTTCGCAGTGGGACGAGTCCTAACTAAATACGGAAAAGAATATTTAATAAATTATTAAAACATTTAAAAAGTCATTGAACAATAATATAAATATATTATTAAAAATATTAGTGCACATCGGCTGAAGATCATTAGCCTAAACAAGCTTCTGCTACAAATTCGAGTCATTGTATTGGTGACATTTCAGCACTTGACAAATGGATAGCGATTTGTAAGTAGCACTTAAAACCCATCTTTGGGAAACGCACGTAAATGAACAACGAATGTTTGTTAAGTAGCTCGTAGAAAGCGCTCTTAAGTGATAAGTTCAATCGTTATCGGGAAACCCAGCCCAGACCAAGAGGAGACAGTAAAACATGTATTGCTTGTTTGTCCTAAATAGTAATAGTAAAGTGTTTTACTCACACACACGCTTGTCTTTTATCATAAACCCTTTCGACACATATGCAGCATTAATTCGCATCCCTCGGAAGAGAAGTCACCGGCAGCCACTGTGACACATAGTTCTAAAGAGTTCTAAAGCTGCGCCATTCTGTCCGAATCCAATGTTGCAACCCTATATCACGCAAATACGTGACTATTTTACGTATGGACCAACGTGAAAATGTCACGTTTTGCCGGTTTTGAACGTGAGCATGTCACGTTTTCTGTTTGTGTCACTTTCACGTTTTGGTTACTCAACTTTTTTGTCCTATTTTCAAACCATTTTCGCTTCGGTTTAGGGTTAGATTTGGTGCTTGTGTTATATGCCACTTAAGTATTTATCACTTTAAGTATTGGTTTATAAAAAAAAAGATACAAGACTTATTCTTTTATATTTTCTAAACTTTAACCAATTGTCGCCTGACGTTGGGGTTAGAGTTTGTTTAGGTAAGGATGTCATTTGATGTAAATCTAACCCTAAACCGAAGCGAAAATGATAAGAAATTAGGACAAAAAAGTTGAGTAACCAAAACGTGAAAGTGACACAAACAGAAAACGTGACATGCTCACGTTCAAAACCGGCAAAACGTGACATTTTCACGTTGGTCCGTACGTGAAATAGTCACGTATTTGCGATTGGGTTGCATATTGATGAAGTAGCATTGCTTTTTAATCGCAGTCTCTCTTCAAATCCAGCGTTCTTCTGAACATCCAAACATGTAGCAACTGATTCCCTCGTTTAATAGTAATGATGTCTCTCGACAAAAACAATGGCCCGAATACGGTACGGTTGACGTTTAGCCATCCTTGCTGTAACTTGTTCTCACACTGATCAGCTTTCTAACAGACCTGATTTCTCCGCTTCTTTCTTTTCAGTGGCTAGAGCTGACAGAGGAGGTAAAAGTTAATTTTCACATTCACGACACAACACAAACACATATGGACCTAACACATATAAAAAAAAAAAGTTAAATGCCTTCCACAAAAAGTTCTTCTTTAAATATATAATCAAACAATATATCAAATGAAAGAACAGACCTTCTGCTTTAAAAAAAAAAAAAAAACGTTTCATCCTGCCTTTATTAGTTGTCTTTTATCACCTCTCAAATATGGGTAGGTTTCTTCAAAAACACCTAATTTTGAGCAAAAGCTGAGATTATTGCATTTTTGTGAAGGACTTTTGTATAGAGATCAGATTCAGAGCGATCTTTAAAACATACACCGAGTTATTTCTCTTTCACCTGAGGCGCTACTTCTGGGTTGTATAAGTTGCGGAAGTGTGCACCTGGTGGATAATAGCGGTCATTTGAATGAAATGGTCTGTTTTTGCCCTATTTGAAAGGTTCATGAATAATAGTTGAGCTCTGCTCTGATGCTCATGCTAGAAGCTCACATTAGTAAACAGATCTTATATTTTCGTATCAGACGAAAATACAGATTTTAATGAACAACTAATTGTTAACTAATACACGCTAGTAGCATTTATAGGCATGTCACAACTTTGTTTTTAGCATTTTAACAACTTTGTAATTAATTTAATGTGTAATTTAATGTTGGGGCATTCATCTCGACTGTGACAGCACAGTCAGTCTTATGTTGAGATTGTTCTGTTTTCCAGCAATCTTTTGTGTGCACGAGGTTTTTATAAAAAAGGGGAAACAAATGCGTTTGCGCCTATGATATGTCATTACCATGTACAGAGCTCTTATTATTCATCTATGCCTATGTAAATACAGTTTTTCCTTCTTTGGCACTTTTAATATAATGACATTATTTGCGTCCCCACCAATGTCAAAATCAAACTAGGCCCTTGGCTAACAGTCATTTCGGAGAATTTTAAACCCTTCACTGTTACCATTATTATATTTGTATAATTCAATATTCATCTAATAGTTTAAGTATTTATTTTATATATATATATATACACTGTAAAAAATATCCGTAGAAATTACAATGGTATTGCAGCTGGGTTGCCAGCAATTTACCGCAGACCCACATTCATGTTATTTACTGGCAAGAGTTCGCTCAAAGTTAAATAAACCCTAAACATCAACAAGTCTTTATCTTTACAGAATAAAACTATACAATAACAGCCTCATGCAAAGCATTCTGGGAACCACACATCATCATCAACCTTTTTCTGTTTTTTTGCTTCAGATTTTGTTTCCCAGAATGTTTTGCTTGATGCTGTTTTTTTTTGTTTTACTCTGTAAAGACAAAGACTTGTAAATGTTTAATGTTCATTTAACTTTGAACAAAATGTTGCCAGTAAATAACATAAATTTTAATCCACGGTAAATTACCGGCAACCCAGCTGCAATTTCTACGGAATTTTTGTACAGTGTATATATATATATATATATATATATATATATATATATATATATATATATATATATATATATATATATATATCATTATTTGTTTATTTATCACATTAGTCTTTACTACTGGAGCGTGATTGGAAAAAATAGTTGTATGAAAGTGAAAGTGACCAAGTGTAAAACGCATCTTACTCAAAATGTCACATCTGCTTTTTACCCATCCCACTGAGTAGTGAACAGTCGCATGCATGATGTGAACACACACAAATGGAGAAGTGTGCAGTAGTGAGCAATTGGAGTTAAGGTACCTTCTTCCTGCCTGCAACCTTGAGGTTACAAGCCCATTCTATAACCACTATAGGCTGACTACTGATTTGCCTTCAAAGATAAGAGCTGGAATATATGTGCAATTTTAAGGTAAGCAATATTGATTTATCTTGCTTTTCAATTTTGCCATAAATGAAGAATCATTTTCAGTGGTAGAGTATATAAATATATTTGACACTTTCCTGCTTTATACTACAGAAGAGCATTTTTCTTGTACTTGTTCAAGCATCAAGTGGAACTGCACCATTTACACTGTAAATATAATAATAGATGAGAAAAAATACTTCTGTTGGTAACACCTAAAAATGCACGTTTATTCAACTTAAAAGTTAATAAACTTACATTTTTTAGGTGTTACCAATTAAAGTAGCCTAACTTTTTAAGTTAAACCATTATTAAATCATTAATGTATTGGCAAATACAATCAAAACTAAAGAGATGAAAATTACACGTTTGAAGAAAACAACATTAGGGGTGATATTAAAAAAAACATCGAAAAAATTGAATTTCTTTTGGCAAGCCTTCATTTATTTACTTAAATTACACTGTAAAACTTTTTTGAATTAAAATCAACTGGGATTTACAAATCATTTCAAATTAATTTTTTTGTCTTGACTATTGATGAGTTGGCCTGACAATTTAAAGTTGAATTTCACTCTAAAAATGCTGAGTTATTTTCAACCCGGAATTGTGTAAAAAAGGGACAAGCCCAGCACGCTGGGTTGTAATTTAAACCATGCTGGGTTGTTTCAACCCAAAATGATGGGTTATTCTAACCAGTTGTTGAGTCAAATATAAAATTTTTTGGAGTTAACTGTAACCCAGCTGCTGGGATCGTCCCTTTTTGACCCAATGCCGGGTTGACAATAACTCAGCAGTTTTTAGAGAAAGTTATTTTAATTTATATTTATTTATATTAAATTATATTTTATATTTTATAACAACTCAATACTAGTGATGATAAAAAAATTGTTTCAGTGTTCAATTATAGTTCGACAGTGTCCCATTTGTTGAGAGAGAATTCAACTCTAATTACAGTAAAAGACTGAACATGACTGACTTCATACTGTCATGCACGTGAAACGGGTTAGATCCAATTGCTGGTTTTATTAAAGAATACAGGCAAGGGCAGGGCCGCTGGAAGTCATTTTGAACAGGGGGTGCTGCTGTGATTTTTTTTTCCAAAAACACCTATAAGCCTATAGGCATATTTAAAATACATTTTAAAAATAAATACATTGAGTTTCACTACTTTATTGTCATATACATAATAATATTAATTTAACTTCACAATTTTCCATGTCCATGCGGACAAAATTATTTTACTTTCGTTTTTAAGTAAGGATCACAGGTCGATTAACAGTGGTAAAAGCTGGCTGAAAACATTCTCACAGTAACATACCTAGTACATTTTTATTTCGATCTTTTCACTAAACAGTACTATTATTGTATTTTTTTGAACTTATAAATAATTAATAAATTGAACAAAAATAATAATGGGTTTAGTTCGGATATTGTATACCTTTTATAAAGAAATACATGGTGTATAATTAAATTTTTAGAATATATTAGGCTAGAATGTTCAGTGACATGACATTACTGCCAGATTCAAGCGTCTTTCGCGTTGGTTGGCTCCGGACGAGCTCAGCGCTGTCATAGGGAGACCGGGGTTGGTTGTCACAATTTTTACTCATGCATGAATTGCTCATCTTCAAAAAATCTTTCAGCAGTAATTCCTACATGAAATGAAACTTTGGAGTCTTGGCTTTAAATGTGTATACTTTTTATTTTTAGAATGTATTGTAACAGGAAGTAATTAACCATCAAAGACACTCTGACACAATGCCATCACGGGGTTGGTTGTCACAGGGTGGTTGGTTGTCCCTATAGAAGTTCAATAGGATTTCAGTGATAAATTGGGATCTGAAAAGATAATGTGTAACTTTTTAGTGTTTTAAGCTAGAAACTCCAAATAAGTTTTAATATGAATCCACACCTATGATAGTTGTTATTAATGCCCCTTATGTTTAAACAATGAGATTAAAGTGGGTAATCGGTTACTTGAATGGGCTTTATGCCCAGCTGCACTATGAGCTTCGGCCAGCTCCTTGTTTCCTGTCTGCCATTGTTGGACGGGCTGATTAATCCAGGTGTGTCTGATTATTGTTGCTGTGAGGTCGGGCACACCTGGATTGGTCGGTTTGTCCGGTGATGGCGGACGGGGAGCGGGAGGCTGGCTGAAGTTCAGGAAGTAGTGCAGCTGGGCATAAAGCCTATTGTCTACTGTGTTGAGAAATAAAAAGAAATCATTTTTAGTGTTAAAACCTCTTTATTTAATGCTTTATTTATTTTATTTTAACAGCAAACAAAAACAAACAAACAGACAAACAGTCTTAAAAGGTCTACATGTCCAATATTCTTATGTGACAACCAACCCCGCAAGCTATGTGACAACCATCCCCAACTGACTTCTTGACAAACATGATAAGCTAGCTGCCACACGGCTTTAACTTGATCGCTAAAAGATGACTCAAAATAAAGCTACTACTTTTAGCTTTTTAATGAGTGTTTTGTTTTTGAATGACTAATATCCTACAAGATCTCAACACAAAAACAACACCAACATGAAAATTTACTCTGACCCATAAAAATAAAAGATTGTCTCCTAACCTCAATGTTTTGTGTCTGCTCAGCAAAATTTCAAGTGCAAATGAGTAAGCTATTAAAGGCTAACAGATTGATATCAAAATTGTACCACAGCGCCATGTAGTGTGTCTGTAATAAGCAGTGTGACAACCAACTAATGAGACAACCAGCCCCGGTCTCCCTATATCAACACAATGCAGTGTTTTTAACCTCATAAGGTTTATTTTAGATTTCAAACATTTAAATACACATAAGCACTGGTAAAACAATAGCCTACATTTACTTTGTAAAATACACAATGATGTCTGTGGAAGCAGCAATAAAAATCTATTCAAATAAGATAATAATTTGCAAAGAATAAATAAATATTAGGCTATTTTCAAATAATAATAATTTGCCGACGTGTGTTATTCATATCAGACAAACACGGTGGAAGCAAGCAACTATAAAGTTTACTCTATTGTTATTAAGGTTATAATGATACCTGTTTGAAAGACGGAGACGGGCATCTGTCAATCAGCTATTACATAACAGAGCAAGCGAGGCCAGAGACGAACGTGCTCTTAAACAGAAAATACTATATGGAATAATTTGTGCATCTTTGAATAACTTTAAGAATACATTTCCTTTATATATAATTTTGTCAAGAGATAATGTTTTTTCCACTTTTATTGCTTATTTAGAGTGCGGTTAAAAGCGTGTTTGGCGCATTTAGCTGACCTCAGAGTTTATTTCAGTAATATTGCTGTTTTCCCGGTAATAATAATAATAATAATAATAATACAATTTACATGTCAATCCTGCTTCCTTGACTGCTTATTAATTTTATTATGCTGTTATGTTAAGTAATTCTATGTGGATATTTATTGCCATATGAGACGTTCATTGCCGTTATATGAATACTCTTGTCTAATATTCAAATCATATGCGGAATAATGCGTGCATCTTTGAATAACTGTAAGAATACAGTTCCTTTGAAAATAATTTTTGTCAAAGTTTTGAGAAATAATATTGTTGTGAGGATATTTATTGCAGACGTTTATTGCCGTTCGTCTATGGAAATCATATAGCCAATATATAATGTTACCCTTCTCCTGACCACCAGGCTAGAGATTTTAAACATCCTTAATCCACATTTACTACTATCAAATAATATCTCATGATCTATCATCATTACGCTGTCTAAATTTTGCTAGTCAGTTTCTGGTTACCTGTGCAGTCAACACATCCTCACCCCATGTCGTCAATATTTGACGACACTTGACCATTCGTCAATATGTGACGGGGAGGGTATACCTTTCGCGTCATTTTTTGACGAACTGGGGACTTCAATACTATTACGTCCGTTGCATTCTCTTTCCTATTTTCTTACCATTTTCGCGTCGGTCCAGGGTCAGATTTACATAATGACATCCCTACCCAAACCTACGCCAGGTGACAACTGTCGTACCTAACTCTAACCCCAACGCCAGGTGACAACTGTTTAATTTCGCGTACACTGTTTAATTTTGCGTAATCTAACCCTAAACCGACGCGAAAATGGTAAGAAAATAGGAAAGAGAATGCAACGGACGTAATAGTATTGAAGTCCCCAGTATACCCTCCCCGTCACATATTGACGAATGGTCAAGTGTCGTCAAATAGTGTTTTATGGAGCCTATTGAGTGTTTTATGGAGCGCTGCATTTAAAAATCTGTCGTTCCAAAGCGAGATCTCAGTGTGGATAATTCATTGATGGTATAAAAAGTTAAGCCCCTTCAACAATTTCACATGCCCCTCAGTCACTTCATCCTGCAGCCGGGCCTGAGTAGCATTTAAAAAAACATTTAAAAATAGATGCATTTGTTTAAAGCAAACCATTGATTTACTTAGCTACAGATGAAGCAGCTCTTTACGTCTAACGTCTCATAAATGAACGTCGGTCATCATTTATGTCCAAGAGACTCAATAAAAATCTTTTACATTTTAATCCTTTAATTTTTCAAATTAAAAAGCGTTTTTGTGCTACTGCACATCCATGTATGTGATAAGCAAACCCGCGTTGTCATCACGTTACTACTGTAGCCTATACGCATATTATCAACGCGCTCCTTCCCCTATACTCAAAAAGACAAAAGACACTCGCGTCGCGCATTGCGCCGGTTGTATAATAGAGTCCACAGTCTCTCGTGAGTAATGGGACGAATGCCCAGGGATTTCAGAATTTCTGTGTGGGCATGCATCAGCGAAAGGTGTGTGAGTCTTTTCTGGATCATGGTGCTGCGTACCCATGTCACCAATAGACGCAATTAAAGTGCGCTTGGATGAGGCCACGGAGATAGGCACAGACAGTAATGAAATTAAAATCCAAAATACACGTAATAACCTACGTGTGTCAAAAATAAATTCCTAAAATAAAAAGTAATATATAAATTGTGCAAAATATTTTTCTCGCCAACAGGGGGTGCTGCAGCACCCGCAGCACCCCCACTTCCCGCGGCCATGGGCAAGGGTCAACTGCCAGGCAACCAACAACATCAAAGATAATCCAAAAACGTAGTCAATAATACAGGGGTAGGTCAGGGCAGGCAGCAAACAATCATAAACACGATAAACAGGCACAGGTCAAAACAAGGTAGAATACAGAACCTAGTGATAATAAAGATACACTCAGAAATGCAGACAATGCTAGCAAGACTTCGCAATGAGTGGGAGTGCAAGTGCGATTTAAATAGTCCAGATAATGATCAAACAGGAAACCGGTGTGGTAATGAACTGCCTAGTGCAAGGGACGATGGGTAATAGAGTCCAAAGGGTGATGTGAGAGAAGCCTCTGCAGGCCAGAAGAGGGAGCCATCCTGGCTCTCATTACAAATACTATCTTACATTAGTCCAACACCAAAGGTTCCTAAAAGTTTTCAACGCAGATCTTTGATGTTTATATCATTGTAATTTTCTTGTGTAAAACTTTCTGTAAATCCTTTTAACGCTTGGTTTCTTTTCTCAAAGCCGAGAAATAACCAGAAAACAATCATTGCTCGTAATGAATCCATACTCTTGAGTGCTATATGTGTGTCTTCATGGTAATTTATTATTTTATCAAGTGTGATATGGGTAATACTCTCAGACTAAAGCTAGAATAAGCCCAACACATTGAGTCTGAAAGTTGTCTAAAGCACATCATATTGTTCGTTCAGGTGTTTGATGACCGCTCTTTGAACTCAACAAGCTTCCGTAGAACAGTGAGCCTGTTAAACAACTTCTACAATGGTAAGGCAGAACTTACATTGAATGATAATGTTTGTGAGTCGTAAGATCGTGTTCTACTGTATGTTTTTGTTTCTACCTAAAGTAACAAGTACATGAGTAATACTATCAAATATTGAAGTATTGTTTTGTTATCAAATAAGGGCACAACCTGTTGCAAATGTGCTGAAGAATCAAATCTTAGAGAGAATTATTTCCCATTAAGAGACGACGTTGAGGTTAACGACTTAAGGCCTGTTGCGCGTCAACCTCAGGTATATTTAATGGATAAAGTGAAAGACAGAATGGTTTTATGATAATAGTTTAATCTTTTTTTTATGAATGATGTCTTTCAGATTTCTGTCCAATGTGAGGAAAACCCTGAGGGTAAAGATGGACTGGTGATAATCGACAAGGAGACGTTTCCTGTTGTCCTTCTTTATCGTTCAAGGGTAGAAGATCCTGCTAAAGATGATGGATGAATATTTATGAGCATTTATTAAATTTGGTTCAGAATTTTTGTCCATTTATTGTTTTGTTGTGTTTTTAAGAGTACAGTATATGACCACACACAATTTTTATCATTACATGATGAGCATGGGTTGTAACCAGTGGTGGCCGATGACTTCTTTTTTCGAGGACGCTCGATGCGAAGTTCGTCACAACATGTATATAGCCGTCATGTGTGTGGTTCGTAATTTCAAAATATGTGTTCTGCGCGTCGAGTGATCCTATGTGCATCACGTGTCTTGCCAAAATAAGTGCCTGCTGCAGACGCGTCCAAAGGGTTTATGATAAAAGAGACGCTCGCGTTTGCCGGATACTCACATAATTTCATGCGTAATCAGAGTTTACTGTTAAGGAAGTGTCTTGCGTGTATTATGTGAACGTGTGTGTCTCTTTTATCATAAACGGTTTTGACGCATGTGCAGCAGGCAAAACACGTGATGCACACAGGATCCCTCGACACGCAGGACACATATTTTGGAAAAGGGAACCACACACGTGACAATCCGAACACGTATTTTGAATTAGCACATCCTCGGATGAGCAGTCACGAGCTGCCACTGGTTGTAACGTTACACATTTTGTTGGCTCCATCACAAGAAATGTAGTATTTCAGAAAACAATCTGTTACAGTTCATTACATTTTGTGCAGATCCAAAAAGCAAATTAGCGTTTAAAAGACCTCTAGACATCCAAACACGGCCTAGGCGTCTAGGCTAAAACGAGGCAAAATTTGTCTGTGGAACTTTAATAGACATCTAACCCCAAAATAAATAAAATAAAATCAATCAATGAAACCAAACATCTTGTAATCACTCTTGACTTGAAGTTATTTAGGCAAAAACGACATGTAACCAAATTCAAGTTTATTTTGGCAAGAAGTGGGTTACTCATATCCAGACTATGGGCCAGATTTACTAACAGCTTGCATCAGCACAAAACATCATTTTGCTGTTAAATAAGGACTGTCAGTGGATAATTAGCTCAGAAAAGGTGTGGCCTATTTTTGCAACTGACCTAATTGCATTTCTAGAAGTTTCGCTTTCAGATGCAAAATTTATGGGAGGAGAATATTAAAATGATTCACGCAATGCGATTTACTAATATTTGCACGTGTGATATTACTGGTATTTGTGCCATTATTTAACGTCTTAAATGTCTTAAAGCCCCACTGTGTAGGATCTACTCCCATCTAGTGGTAAAACTCTATATGACAACCAACTGATTATTAGTTTCTAGCCCCCCCCCCCCCCATCGGAACGCGTTTTAACTAGTACGGTGGCCCTGTCATGCCAAGGTTAACATGGCTTCCAGTAGCTAAAGCAAAAGCAATGAAAAAAATGAACAATTTGCATTGTCCTTTGCCTGTGATCCGTCAAAGCACACAGATTTATGTTAAACATGTAAAAAGTCTGATTGTCATGATATGTCCGCTTAAAATCACATAATTTACAAAAAGCAATCATAAACGTAGTTTATACACTCCTTTTTCATCCACGCGAGGAAAAATATCACAGGGGCTGTTAAACTTGGTATTAAGATGTGTTTTCATCGATCAGATCACAAGTGGACGAGAGAGAGACATGACGTTTACACTTGGTGTTTAAATCCGTCTCTTTTTGTCCATTTTCGACCGCTTCTCTTCAGATTACTGAGGAGATGGTCTGTGGACCAGTTCCTCTCCTGTCATTTACTCATGAGCTGGAGTAATGACAGGTTTAAATGGACGCGAAACTAATATGTCAGAGTCCAATGCTTATGTTTTAAGTAAACGTTACATGTCCGGCGTGTATAACGAGGCTGAATCTAGCTTCTTATTCGCAGCTTCTTATTGACGCTTTTCGTTCCACCTTAAAAGACGCGACCCTTCCGCGTTTGCAGTTTCTTTTTCACGCACAGCTTAGGGACCGTAGCGCAATATCTCTTATTCGTGCTGTTTTGAGTGATCATGTTTCTTTTGTTACTGTGAGAGTAATATACATTTGAAAATAAACAGAATAACAGAGTTATGAAAGAACACGGATAGTCAGAATGTAAAGATACACTAATATGTTGTAAATTTACATTGTTAAACGTGTCATCTTTGGATTGCATTAATGGATCATCTTAATATATATGTCTTTGTGATGTTTGTGTGGGTGCTTGCGTGTGTGTGTGTGTGTGTGTGTGTGTGTGTGTGTGTGTGTGTGTGTGTGTGTGTGTGTGTGTGTGTGTGTGTGTGTGTGTGTGTGGATATGCGTGTGTGTGGATGTGCGTCTGTGTGTGTGTGTGTGCGCGGGCGTGCTTGCGAGTATGCGTGTGCTCGCGGGTGCGTGCATTTGTGTGTGTGTGAGCACGCGGGTGTGTGTGTGTGTGTGAGAGAGAGAAAGAGAGAGAGAGTGCGCGAGGGTGTGTATGTGTGTGGGGCCGCGCGGGTTGTGTGTGTGTGCGCGGGTGTGTGTGTGTGTGTGTGTGTGTGTGTGTGTGTGTGCGTGCGGCGCACGCGTGTGCGAGTGTGTGTGCGCGGGTGCGTGCTTGCTAATGCCTGTTTGTTTGAAGTTGGCAGATGACTCTAGAAATGATGAATCTATACATACAGAAGCTTAGAGAGCCTGTTGCTTCAAACTGTGGAGATGAGAGTAGATTTCCTGAAGAGCCCCTATCACTCCCTCTCAACATTTTCAAATTTACTGTGCCAGAATTTTTTTTCCACAAGACATCTTCACCTTAAGCAGTTACAGTAGCACATTTGCTCCGACCTTGCTGTTTTAAAATGCAGTATTGTATAGTGCAATATCCCAAACTAGGGTTTAATAGGGTTAACTGTGTAAATACACAGTACAATATACATTATATACAGTTTTATATACAGTACTTATAGATATTTGTAAATAACTCTCTCACTTGCTTCTTATCTATATTATTTGTTTTAATTTCTAATTTTACATTAAATGTTGCTATTTGCTGTTTATCTATATACTGTTTGTCTGTAAGTACCAAACCAAAATACATTTCTTGTGCAAGTGTGCATAATTGGCAAATAAAGCTTATTTTGATTCTGGTTCTCTGATACTTATTGTAGCTGTTTATACTTTACAAGACGTAATGACACAACATCAAACTCAATGTGCATTTATTAAACAAATTATTTCTCATTACATAGCACTCTCAAATTACTTTAAAGACGAATTGCATTGTCAGCTCAGTTGTTGGCACTATATCTGAGCTGCTTTCTGGGGTGCGTTTAAACTTTCACTGCAGGGTCACACCCAGTGCTGCTGTCTATCCTCGTGAAAAAATCTGATTTATTTACAGGAACATTTTAAAGTTATGGTCCCATAAACTTGGCATTTTTGACAATACAGTTACAGACACTGCATTTTAACCATATTTTGCAATATCTCAGTTGGCCTCTGGGGTGCGTTTAATATTTCAATGCAGCGTCACACTCAGTGCTCCTGCCTATCACCATACAAAAAATCAGACTCATTTACAGCAGCATTTTAAAGTTATGGTCCCATAAACTTGCCATTTTTGACTAGACAGTTAAAGTAATTACACTTTAACCAAATTTGAGGTGCTATATCTCAGTTGCCCTCTGGGGTCCGTTTAATATTTCAATGCACCGTCACACTCAGTGCTCCTGCCTATCACCATACCAAAAATCAGAATAATTTACAGCAGCATTTTAAAGTTATGGTCCCATAAACTTGCCATTTTTGACAAGACAGTTACAGACACTGCATTTTAACCAAATTAGAGGTGCAATATCTCAGTTGGCCTCTGGGGTCGTTTAATATCTGAATGCAGCGTCACACTCAGTGCTCTTGCCTATCACCATAGCAAAAATCAGACTTATTTACAGCAGCATTTTAAAGTTATGGTCCCATAAACTTGCCATTTTTGACAAGACAGTTACAGACACTGCATTTTAACCAAATTAGAGGTGCAATATCTCAGTTGGCCTCTGGGGTGCGTTTAATATCTCAATGCAGCGTCACACTCAGTGCTCCATGCCTATCACCATACAAAAATCAGACTCATTTACAGCAGCATTTTAAAGTTATGGTCCCATAAACTTGCCATTTTTGACTAGACAGTTAAAGTAATTACACTTTAACCAAATTTGAGGTGCTATATCTCAGTTGCCCTCTGGGGTGCGTTTATTTTTTCAATGCACCGTCACACTCAGTGCTCCTGCCTATCACCATACAAAAAATCAGAATAATTTACAGCAGCATTTTAAAGTTATGGTCCCATAAACTTGGCATTTTTGACAAGACAGTTACAGACACTGCATTTTAACCAAATTTGAGGTGCAATATCTCAGTTGCCCTCTGGGGTGCGTTTAATAATTCAATGCAGAGTCACACTCAGTGCTCCTGTCTATCACCATAGGAAAAATCAGAATAATTTACAGCAGCATTTTAAAGTTATGGTCCCATAAACTTGCCATTTTTGACAAGACAGTTACAGACACTGCATTTTAACCAAATTAGAGGTGCAATATCTCAGTTGGCCTCTGGGGTGCGTTCAATAATCCAATGCAGAGTCACACCCAGTGCTCCTGCCTATCACCATACAAAAAATCAGACTCATTTACAGCAGCATTTTAAAGTTATGGTCCCATAAACTTGCCATTTTTGACAAGACAGTTACAGACACTGCATTTTAACCAAATTAGAGGTGCAATATCTCAGTTGGCCTCTGGGTTGCGTTCAATATTTAAGTGCAGCGTCACACTCAGTGCTCACTTGCCTATCACCATACAAAAAATCAGACTCATTTACAGCAGCATTTTAAAGTTATGGTCCCATAAACTTGCCATTTTTGACTAGACAGTTAAAGTAATTACACTTTAACCAAATTTGAGGTGCTATATCTCAGTTGCCCTCTGGGGTGCGTTTAATATTTCAATGCACAGTCACACTCAGTGCTCCTGCCTATCACCATACCAAAAATCAGAATAATTTACAGCAGCATTTTAAAGTTATGGTCCCATAAACTTGCCATTTTTGACAATACAGTTACAGACACCGCATTTTAACCATATTTGAGGTGCAACATCTCAGTTGGCCTCTGGGGCGCGTTCAATATCCCAAAGCAGCGCCACACTCAGTGCTCCTGCCCATCACCATAGCAAAAATCAGACTTATTTACAGCAGCATTTTAAAGTTATGGTCCCATAAACTTGCCATTTTTGACAAGACAGTTACAGACACTGCATTTTAACCAAATTAGAGGTGCAATATCTCAGTTGGCCTCTGGGGTGCGTTTAATATCTCAATGCAGGGTCACACTCAGTGCTCCTGCCTATCACCATAGCAAAAAATCAGACTTATTTACAGCAGCATTTTAAAGTTATGGTCCCATAAACTTGCCATTTTTGACTAGACAGTCAAAGTAATTACACTCCAACCAAACTTGAGGTGCCACATCCCAGCTGCCCTCTGGGGCGCGTTCAACATTTCAATGCAGTGCCACACTCAGTACCCCTGCCCATCAGCATACCAAAAATCAGAATAATTCACCGCAGCATTTTAAAGTTATGGTCCCATAAACTTGCCATTTTTGACAATACAGTTACAGACACTGCATTTTAACCAAATTAGAGGTGCAATATCTCAGATGGCCTCTGGGGTGCGTTTAATAATTCAATGCAGCGTCACACTCAGTGCTCCTGCCTATCACCATACAAAAAATCAGACTTATTTACAGCAGCATTTTAAAGTTATGGTCCCATAAACTTGCAATTTTTGACTAGACAGTTAAAGTAATTACACTTAAACCAAATTTGAGGTGCTATATCTCAGTTGCCCTCTGGGGTGCGTTTAATATCTCAATGCAGGGTCACACTTAGTGCTCCTGCCTATCACCATAGCAAAAATCCGACTTATTTACAGCAGCATTTTAAAGTTATGGTCCCATAAACTTGCAATTTTTGACTAGACAGTTAAAGTAATTACACTTAAACCAAATTTGAGGTGCAATATCTCAGTTGGCCTCTGGGGTGCGTTTAATATTTCAATGCAGCGTCACACTCAGTGCTCCTGCCTATCACCATAGCAAAAATCAGACTTATTTACAGCAGCATTTTAAAGTTATGGTCCCATAAACTTGGCATTTTTGACAAGACAGTTACAGACACTGCATTTTAACCAAATTAGAGGTGCAATATCTCAGTTGGCCTCTGGGGTGCGTTTAATATCTCAATGCAGGGTCACACTCAGTGCTCCTTGCCTATCACCATAGCAAAAATCAGTCTTATTTACAGCAGCATTTTAAAGTTATGGTCCCATAAACTTGCCATTTTTGACTAGACAGTTAATGTAATTACACTTTAACCAAATTTGAGGTGCTATATCTCAGTTGCCCTCTGGGGTGCGTTTAATATCTCAATGCAGGGTCACACTTAGTGCTCCTGCCTATCACCATACAAAAATCCGACTTATTTACAGCAGCATTTTAAAGTTATGGTCCCATAAACTTGCCATTTTTGACAACACAGTTACAGACACCGCACTTCAACCAAACTCGAGGTGCAACATCCCAGTTGGCCCCCGGGGCGCGTTCAACATCTCAATGCAGGGCCACACTCAGTGCTCCTGCCCATCACCACAGCAAAAATCCGAATAATTTACAGCAGCATTTTAAAGTTATGGTCCCATAAACTTGCCATTTTTGACAAGACAGTTACAGACACTGCATTTTAACCAAATTAGAGGTGCAATATCTCAGTTGGCCTCTGGGGTGCGTTTAGTATCTCAATGCAGGGTCACACTCAGTGCTCTTGCCTATCACCATAGCAAAAATCAGAATAATTTACAGCAGCATTTTGAAGTTGTGGTCCCATGGACTTGCCATTTTTGACAAGGCGGTTAAAGTAATTACACTCAGTGCTCCTGTCTATCACCATGCCAAACATCAGACTTATTTACAGCAGCATTTTAAAGTTATGGTCACATAAACTTGGCATTTTTTGACAATACATTTACAGGCATTGCATTTTAACCAAATTTGAGGTGCTATATCTCAGTTGTCCTCTGGGGTGCGTTTAATATTTCATTGCAAGTTTATGGGACCATAACTTTCAAATGCTGTTGTAAATTATTCTGATTTTTGGTATATTGATAGACAGGAGCACTGAGTGTGACGCTGCATTGAAATATTAAACGCACCCCAGAGGACAACCGAGACACAGCACCACAAACATGGCCAAAATGCAATGTCTGCAACTGCACTGCCAAAAACGCCCAAGTTTATGGGACCATAACTTTAAAATGCTGTTGTAAATTATTCTGATTTTTGGTATATTGATAGACAGGAGCACTGAGTGTGACTCTGCATTGAAATATTAAACGCACCCCAGAGGACAACCGAGACACAGCACCTCAAATATGGCCAAAATGCAGCGCCTATTAACTGCACTGCCAAAAATGCCAAGTCCACGGGACCACAACTTTAAAATGCCGCTGCAAACAAGTCCGATGTTTGGCATGGTGACAGACAGGAGCACTGACTGTGACACTGCATTGAAATATTAAACGCACCCCAGAGGACAACTGAGATATTAGCACCTCAAATTTGGTTAAAATGCAATGTCTATTAACTGTATTGTCAAAATTGCCAAGTTTATGGGACCATAACTTTAAAATGCTGCTGTAAATAAGTCTGATGTTTGGCATGGTGATAGACAGGAGCACTGACTGTGACCCTGCATTGAAATATTAAACGCACCCCAGAGGACAACTGAGATATAGCACCTCAAATTTGGTTAAAATGCAATGTCTATTAACTGTATTGTCAAAATTGCCAAGTTTATGGGACCATAACTTTAAAATGCTGCTGTAAATAAGTCTGATGTTTGGCATGGTGATAGACAGGAGCACTGACTGTGACCCTGCATTGAAATATTAAACGCACCCCAGAGGGCAACTGAGATATAGCAGCTCAAAAATTGTAAATATGCAATGTCTATTAACTGTATTGTCAAAATTGCCAAGTTTATGGGACCATAACTTTAAAATGCTGCTGTAAATAAGTCTGATGTTTGGCATGGTGATAGACAGGAGCACTGACTGTGACTCTGCATTGAAATATTAAACGCACCCCAGAGGACAACTGAGATATAGCACCTCAAATTTGGTTAAAATGCAATGTCTATTAACTGTATTGTCAAAAATGCCAAGTTTATGGGACGATAACTTTAAAATGCTGCTGTAAATAAGTCTGATGTTTGGCATGGTGATAGACAGGAGCACTGACTGTGACCCTGCATTGAAATATTAAACGCACCCCAGAGGACAACTGAGATATAGCACCTCAAATTTGGTTAAAATGCAATGTCTATTAACTGTATTGTCAAAAATGCCAAGTTTATGGGACCATAACTTTAAAATGCTGCTGTAAATAAGTCTGATGTTTGGCATGGTGATAGACAGGAGCACTGACTGTGACCCTGCATTGAAATATTAAACGCACCCCAGAGGACAACTGAGATATAGCACCTCAAATTTGGTTAAAATGCAATGTCTATTAACTGTATTGTCAAAATTGCCAAGTTTATGGGACCATAACTTTAAAATGCTGCTGTAAATAAGTCTGATGTTTGGCATGGTGATAGACAGGAGCACTGACTGTGATCCTGCATTGAAATATTAAACGCACCCCAGTGGACAACTGAGATATAGCACCTCAAATTTGGCTAAAATGCAATGCCTGCAACTGTATCGTCAAAAAATGGCAAGTCTATGTGACCACAACCTTAAAATGCTGCAGTAAATAGGTCTGATTTTTGGCGTGGTGATAGACTGGGGGACTTAGTGTGAGGCTGCATTGAAATATTAAACGCACCCCAGAGGGCAACTGAGATATAGCAGCTCAAAAATTGTAAATATGCAATGTCTATTAACTGTATTGTCAAAATTGCCAAGTTTATGGGACCATAACTTTAAAATGCTGCTGTAAATAAGTCTGATGTTTGGCATGGTGATAGACAGGAGCACTGACTGTGACCCTGCATTGAAATATTAAACGCACCCCAGAGGACAACTGAGATATAGCACCTCAAATTTGGTTAAAATGCAATGTCTATTAACTGTATTGTCAAAAATGCCAAGTTTATGGGACCATAACTTTAAAATGCTGCTGTAAATAAGTCTGATGTTTGGCATGGTGATAGACAGGAGCACTGACTGTGACCTTGCATTGAAATATTAAACGCACCCCAGAGGACAACTGAGATATAGCACCTCAAATTTGGTTAAAATGCAATGTCTATTAACTGTATTGTCAAAAATGCCAAGTTTATGGGACCATAACTTTAAAATGCTGCTGTAAATAAGTCTGATGTTTGGCATGGTGATAGACAGGAGCACTGACTGTGACGCTGCATTGAAATATTAAACGCACCCCAGAGGACAACTGAGATATAGCACCTCAAATTTGGTTAAAATGCAATGCCTGTAACTGTATTGTCAAAAAATGGCAAGTTTATGTGACCATAACTTTAAAATGCTGCAGTAAATAAGGTCTGATGTTTGGCATGGTGATAGACTGGGGTACTTAGTGTGAGGCTGCATTGAAATATTAAACGCACCCCAGAGGACAACTGAGATATAGCACCTCAAATATGGTTAAAATGCAATGTCTATTAACTGTATTGTCAAAAATGCCAAGTTTATGGGACCATAACTTTAAAATGCTGCTGTAAATAAGTCTGATGTTTGGCATGGTGATAGACAGGAGCACTGACTGTGACCTTGCATTGAAATATTAAACGCACCCCAGAGGACAACTGAGATATAGCACCTCAAATTTGGTTAAAATGCAATGTCTATTAACTGTATTGTCAAAAATGCCAAGTTTATGGGACCATAACTTTAAAATGCTGCTGTAAATAAGTCTGATGTTTGGCATGGTGATAGACAGGAGCACTGACTGTGACGCTGCATTGAAATATTAAACGCACCCCAGAGGACAACTGAGATATAGCACCTCAAATTTGGTTAAAATGCAATGCCTGTAACTGTATTGTCAAAAAATGGCAAGTTTATGTGACCATAACTTTAAAATGCTGCAGTAAATAGGTCTGAGTTTTGGCGTGGTGATAGACTGGGGGTACTTAGTGTGAGGCTGCATTGAAATATTAAACGCACCCCAGAGGGCAACTGAGATATAGCAGCTCAAAAATTGTAAATATGCAATGTCTATTAACTGTATTGTCAAAATTGCCAAGTTTATGGGACCATAACTTTAAAATGCTGCTGTAAATAAGTCTGATGTTTGGCATGGTGATAGACAGGAGCACTGACTGTGACTCTGCATTGAAATATTAAACGCACCCCAGAGGACAACTGAGATATAGCACCTCAAATATGGTTAAAATGCAATGTCTATTAACTGTATTGTCAAAAATGCCAAGTTTATGGGACCATAACTTTAAAATGCTGCTGTAAATAAGTCTGATGTTTGGCATGGTGATAGACAGGAGCACTGACTGTGATCCTGCATTGAAATATTAAACGCACCCCAGAGGACAACTGAGATATAGCACCACAAATATGGTTAAAATGCAATGTCTATTAACTGTATTGTCAAAAATGCCCAAGTTTATGGGACCATAACTTTAAAATGCTGCTGTAAATTATTCTGATTTTTGGTATATTGATAGACAGGAGCACTGAGTGTGACGCTGCATTGAAATATTAAACGCACCCCAGAGGACAACTGAGATATAGCACCTCAAATTTGGTTAAAATGCAATGCCTGTAACTGTATTGTCAAAAAATGGCAAGTTTATGTGACCATAACTTTAAAATGCTGCAGTAAATAGGTCTGATTTTTGGCGTGGTGATAGACTGGGGTACTTAGTGTGAGGCTGCATTGAAATATTAAACGCACCCCAGAGGACAACTGAGATATAGCACCTCAAATATGGTTAAAATGCAATGTCTATTAACTGTATTGTCAAAAATGCCAAGTTTATGGGACCATAACTTTAAAATGCTGCTGTAAATAAGTCTGATGTTTGGCATGGTGATAGACAGGAGCACTGACTGTGACCCTGCATTGAAATATTAAACGCACCCCAGAGGACAACTGAGATATAGCACCTCAAATATGGTTAAAATGCAATGTCTATTAACTGTATTGTCAAAAATGCCAAGTTTATGGGACCATAACTTTAAAATGCTGCTGTAAATAAGTCTGATGTTTGGCATGGTGATAGACAGGAGCACTGACTGTGATCCTGCATTGAAATATTAAACGCACCCCAGAGGACAACTGAGATATAGCACCTCAAATTTGGTTAAAATGCAATGTCTATTAACTGTATTGTCAAAAATGCCAAGTTTATGGGACCATAACTTTAAAATGCTGCTGTAAATAAGTCTGATGTTTGGCATGGTGATAGACAGGAGCACTGACTGTGACCTTGCATTGAAATATTAAACGCACCCCAGAGGACAACTGAGATATAGCACCTCAAATTTGGTTAAAATGCAATGTCTATTAACTGTATTGTCAAAAATGCCAAGTTTATGGGACGATAACTTTAAAATGCTGCTGTAAATAAGTCTGATGTTTGGCATGGTGATAGACAGGAGCACTGACTGTGACGCTGCATTGAAATATTAAACGCACCCCAGAGGACAACTGAGATATAGCACCTCAAATTTGGTTAAAATGCAATGCCTGTAACTGTATTGTCAAAAAATGGCAAGTTTATGTGACCATAACTTTAAAATGCTGCAGTAAATAGGTCTGAGTTTTGGCGTGGTGATAGACTGGGGGACTTAGTGTGAGGCTGCATTGAAATATTAAACGCACCCCAGAGGGCAACTGAGATATAGCAGCTCAAAAATTGTAAATATGCAATGTCTATTAACTGTATTGTCAAAATTGCCAAGTTTATGGGACCATAACTTTAAAATGCTGCTGTAAATAAGTCTGATGTTTGGCATGGTGATAGACAGGAGCACTGACTGTGACCCTGCATTGAAATATTAAACGCACCCCAGAGGACAACTGAGATATAGCACCTCAAATATGGTTAAAATGCAATGTCTATTAACTGTATTGTCAAAAATGCCAAGTTTATGGGACCATAACTTTAAAATGCTGCTGTAAATAAGTCTGATGTTTGGCATGGTGACAGACAGGAGCACCGACCGTGACCCTGCATTGAAACACCAAACGCACCCCAGAGAACAACCGAGACACAACACCACAAACATGGCCAAAATGCAATGTCTGCAACTGTACTGCCAAAAATGCCCAAGTCCATGGGACCATAACTTAAAAATGCTGTGGTAAATTATTCTGATTTTTGGTATATTGATAGACAGGAGCACTGAGTGTGACGCTGCATTGAAATATTAAACGCACCCCAGAGGACAACTGAGATATAGCACCTCAAATTTGGTTAAAATGCAATGCCTGTAACTGTATTGTCAAAAAATGGCAAGTTTATGTGACCATAACTTTAAAATGCTGCAGTAAATAGGTCTGATTTTTGGCGTGGTGATAGACTGGGGTACTTAGTGTGAGGCTGCATTGAAATATTAAACGCACCCCAGAGGACAACTGAGATATAGCACCTCAAATATGGTTAAAATGCAATGTCTATTAACTGTATTGTCAAAAATGCCAAGTTTATGGGACCATAACTTTAAAATGCTGCTGTAAATAAGTCTGATGTTTGGCATGGTGATAGACAGGAGCACTGACTGTGATCCTGCATTGAAATATTAAACGCACCCCAGAGGACAACTGAGATATAGCACCACAAATATGGTTAAAATGCAATGTCTGTAACTGTATTGTCAAAAATGCCCAAGTTTATGGGACCATAACTTAAAAATGCTTTGGTAAATTATTCTGATTTTTGGTATATTGATAGACAGGAGCACTGAGTGTGACGCTGCATTGAAATATTAAACGCACCCCAGAGGACAACTGAGATATAGCACCTCAAATTTGGTTAAAATGCAATGCCTGTAACTGTATTGTCAAAAAATGGCAAGTTTATGTGACCATAACTTTAAAATGCTGCAGTAAATAGGTCTGATTTTTGGCGTGGTGATAGACTGGGGTACTTAGTGTGAGGCTGCATTGAAATATTAAACGCACCCCAGAGGGCAACTGAGATATAGCAGCTCAAAAATTGTAAATATGCAATGTCTATTAACTGTATTGTCAAAATTGCCAAGTTTATGGGACCATAAGTCTAAAATTCTGCTGTAAATAAGTGTGATCTCTGGTATGGTGACCGACAGGAGCACCGAGTGCGACCCTGCACCGAAACACCAAACGCACCCCAGAGGACAACCGAGACACAGCACCTCAAATATGGTTAAAATGCAATATCTATTAACTGTATTGTCAAAAATGCCAAGTCTATAGGACCACAACATCAAAATGCTGCTGCAATTAAGCCTGATGTTTGGCATGGTGATAGACAGGAGCACTGACTGTGACTTTGCATTGAAATATTAAACGCACCCCAGAGAACAACTGAGATATAACACCACAAATATGGTTAAAATGCAATGTCTGTAACTGTATTGTCAAAAATGCCCAAGTTTATGGGACCATAACTTTAAAATGCTGTGGTAAATTATTCTGATTTTTGGAATATTGATGGACAGGAGCACTGAGTGTGACGCTGCACCGAAATATTAAACGCACCCCAGAGGACAACTGAGATATAGCACCTCAAATTTGGTTAAAATGCAATGCCTGTAACTGTATTGTCAAAAAATGGCAAGTTTATGTGACCATAACTTTAAAATGCTGCAGTAAATAGGTCTGATTTTTGGCGTGGTGATAGACAGGAGCACTGACTGTGACCCTGCATTGAAATATTAAACGCACCCCAGAGGGCAACTGAGATATAGCAGCTCAAAATTGTAAATATGCAATGTCTATTAACTGTATTGTCAAAATTGCCAAGTTTATGGGACCATAACTTTAAAATGCTGCTGTAAATAAGTCCGATGCTTGGCATGGTGATAGACAGGAGCACTGACTGTGACCCCGCACTGAAACATCAAACGCACCCCAGAGGACAACCGAGACACAGCACCACAAACATGGCCAAAATGCAATGTCTGTAACTGTATTGTCAAAAATGCCCAAGTCTATGGGACCACAACTCCAAAATGCTGTGGTAAATTATTCTGATTTTTGGTATATTGATAGACAGGAGCACTGAGTGTGACGCTGCATTGAAATATTAAACGCACCCCAGAGGACAACTGAGATATAGCACCTCAAATTTGGTTAAAATGCAATGCCTGTAACTGTATTGTCAAAAAATGGCAAGTTTATGTGACCATAACTTTAAAATGCTGCAGTAAATAGGTCTGATTTTTGGCGTGGTGATAGACTGGGGTACTTAGTGTGAGGCTGCATTGAAATATTAAACGCACCCCAGAGGGCAACTGAGATATAGCAGCTCAAAATTGTAAATATGCAATGTCTATTAACTGTATTGTCAAAAATGCCAAGTTTATGGGACCATAACTTTAAAATGCTGCTGTAAATAAGTCTGATATTTGGCATGGTGATAGACAGGAGCACTGACTGTGACTCTGCATTGAAATATTAAACGCACCCCAGAGGACAACTGAGATATAGCACCTCAAATATGGTTAAAATGCAATGTCTATTAACTGTATTGTCAAAAATGCCAAGTTTATGGGACCATAACTTTAAAATGCTGCAGTAAATAGGTCTGATTTTTGGCGTGGTGATAGACTGGGGTACTTAGTGTGAGGCTGCATTGAAATATTAAACGCACCCCAGAGGGCAACTGAGATATAGCAGCTCAAAAATTGTAAATATGCAACGTCTATTAACTGTATTGTCAAAATTGCCAAGTTTATGGGACCATAACTTTAAAATGCTGCTGTAAATAAGTCTGATGTTTGGCATGGTGATAGACAGGAGCACTGACTGTGACCCTGCATTGAAATATTAAACGCACCCCAGAGGACAACTGAGATATAGCACCTCAAATTTGGTTAAAATGCAATGCCTGTAACTGTATTGTCAAAAAATGGCAAGTTTATGTGACCATAACTTTAAAACGCTGCAGTAAATAGGTCTGATTTTTGGCATGGTGATAGACTGGGGGACTTAGTGTGAGGCTGCATTGAAATATTAAACGCATCCCAGAGGTCAACTGGGATATAGCACCTCAATTTAGGTTAAAATGCAGTGTTTGTAACTATTGTCAAAAATTCTAAGTTTATAGGACCATAACATTAAAATGCTGCTGTAAATAAGTCTGATGTTTGGTATGGTGATAGACAGGGGCACTGACTGTGACCCTTTAGTGTAATATTATACGCACCCAAGAGGACAACTGAGATATAGCACCTCAAATATGGTTAAAATGCAATGTCCGTACTTGTATTGTCAAAAATGGCAAGTTTATGGGACCATAACTTTAAGATTTTTTCATGAGGATAGACAAGAGCATTGAGTGTGACCCTTCAGTGAAAGTTTAAACGCACCGCAAAAATCAGCTCAGATATAGTGCCTAGAACTGAGCTGACTATGCACTGAGTCTTTAAAATAAATCCAGAGTGCTATGTAATAAGCAATAATTTGTATAATGAATGGACATTAAAAATTGAGTTTTTGTTGTGTCATAACGTCTTGTAAAGTATAAACAGCTACAATAAGTATCAGAACCAGAATCAGAATCAAAATTAGCTTTATTGGCCAATTGTGCACACATGCACAAGAAATTCATTTTAGTTTCGTACTTACAGACATACAGTAAACTTAAATGGCAAAAAAGCAAAATTTCATGTAAAATTGAAAATTAAAACAAATAATATAGATAAGAAGCAAGTGAGAGAGTTATTTACAGATATCCAACATACAGATATCTTTTTACAGAACTACTGTCTATAAAACTGCATATAATGTACATTATACAAAATGTATTTACAGAGTTACCCTGTTAAACCCTATGGGATATTGTAATATTCAATACTTTAAAACAGCAAGGTCGGAGCAAATGTGCTACTGTAACTGCTTAAGGTGAAGATGTCTTGTGGGAAAAATTTTCTGGCACAGCAAATTTGAGAATGGTGAGAGGGAGTAATAGGGGCTCTTCAGGAAATCTACTCTCATCTCCACAGTTTGAAGCAGCCAGCCTCACTTCTGTAGTAGATTCATCATTTCTAGAGTCATCTGCAAACATCAAACACACACACACACACACACACACGCAAGCAAGCACACACGCACCCGTGCGCCCGCACACATACACGCACACTCGCGCGCGCGCACGCACACACACACACACACACACACACACACACGCACACACGCAAGCAAGCACACACGCACCCGTGCGCCCGCACACATACACGCACACTCGCGCGCGCGCACGCACACACACACTCGCGCGCGCGCACGCACACACACACTCGCGCGCGCGCACACACACACACGCAAGCACACACACGTGCGCCCGCACACATACACACTCGCGCGCGCACACACACACACACACACACTTACAAGCACGCGCACACACACACACACACACACACACACACACACAAGCACGCCCCGCGCGCGCTCACACACACACACACACACACACACACACACACACACACACACGCAAACATCACAAAGACATACATATTGGGATCATTCATTAATGCAATACAAAGATGACACGTTTAACAATTTAATTTTACATTAACATATTTAGTGTATCTTTACATTCTGACACTATATTTTCTTTCATAACTCTGTTATTCTGTTTATTTTCAAATGTATATTACTCTCAAAGTAACAAAATAAACATAATCACTCAAAACAGCACGAATAAGAGATAATGGGCTACGGTCCCTAAGCTGTGCGTGAAAAAGAAACTGCTAACGCGGAAGCGTCGCGTCTTTTAAGGTGGAACGAAAAGCGTCAATAAGAAGCTGCGAATAAGAAGCTAGATTCAGCCTCGTTGGTCACGAAAGAGCTTTCTCTGATATTGGTGAAATAAGATCGCACAACTTTCACACGCTTGTAAAATGAAACGAAAGACGCGCAGATCAGCGGCGTTTTATTAATGAAAGGCTAAAAATAGCGCTGTCACCGTGTGTTTGTGCTACGTTAGAGGTCAGAAAAGATGAAAAACATTTATCTCAGTACCTCAGATTACATAAATGGGCGGAGAGACGGCGTGTGGCTGTTCGAACCACATGCTTGTTTACACTAACTGCATAATATGCTATAGTTAGCCAAAGAACTATAAAACTTCAAGTTTACAACATAGACTGTATAGATGTAAACGAATATGCTGAATTACCTGTGGTGAAAATAGAAAGTAGCAACTTCATTGTCCATATTGAGGCTCATCTTGGAAAACTAACTCCAATATGACGTTGGTCTTGATGTTTTCCCGTCCCGTTGTCGTTTAAAATCCCCGTTTCGCTTCCTTGGCGACTAATGTTTTAATGTCCTCGAGAATATTAGATCGCAGGTTTATCACGGCGTGCGGCCGAAGGATTCAGTCTACGCAGGTCGCAGGCTGCATACGTCATCAAGCCTGGTTTATTTAAATTAACTGAGCATTACATTCGCAAGTCATAAGCATATTACATCAATTTACAATTAACTAAGAATAATTGTCAGCTTTATAATTGTTAATATTCTGAAATAAGTCTGTCTTGATGACATATACCGCCTACACATGCAACCTCCGTAGGCTTCAGCTCGCGGCCAGCTTGAGTGTAGTCTGAAAGCGCGAAAGGCGGAGCTTGAATTTCAGGAATGTCCCTCGTCGGCGAATGTATTTCAAAGATGGAGGCACAACATGGATTCAGCCAGAGAGCGTTACGGCGGTATGTATTTTAAATAGCAGATTCTACACTTACGAGAATACTTTGATTAGTGGGGTGGGCGTAATTACACATGAATGAGCACATACTTTTGAAAGAAAACATCCCAGACAGCAATTTAGCTCTTACCGACGTTGGGGCGCATGTACTTGCCCGACATAAAGTGACATATAGCAGCTCAAAAATTGTAAATATGCAATGTCTATTAACTGTATTGTCAAAATTGCCAAGTTTATGGGACCATAACTTTAAAATGCTGCTGTAAATAAGTCTGATGTTTGGCATGGTGATAGACAGGAGCACTGACTGTGACCCTGCATTGAAATATTAAACGCACCCCAGAGGACAACTGAGATATAGCACCTCAAATTTGGTTAAAATGCAATGCCTGTAACTGTATTGTCAAAAAATGGCAAGTTTATGTGACCATAACTTTAAAACGCTGCAGTAAATAGGTCTGATTTTTGGCATGGTGATAGACTGGGGGACTTAGTGTGAGGCTGCATTGAAATATTAAACGCATCCCAGAGGGCAACTGAGATATAGCACCTCAATTTAGGTTAAAATGCAGTGTTTGTAACTATTGTCAAAAATTCTAAGTTTATAAGACCATAACATTAAAATGCTGCTATAAATAAGTCTGATGTTTGGTATGGTGATAGACAGGGGCACTGACTGTGACCCTTTAGTGTAATATTATACGCACCCAAGAGGACAACTGAGATATAGCACCTCAAATATGGTTAAAATGCAATGTCCGTACTTGTATTGTCAAAAATGGCAAGTTTATGGGACCATAACTTTAAGATTTTTTCATGAGGATAGACAAGAGCATTGAGTGTGACCCTTCAGTGAAAGTTTAAACGCACCGCAAAAATCAGCTCAGATATAGTGCCTAGAACTGAGCTGACTATGCACTGAGTCTTTAAAATAAATCCAGAGTGCTATGTAATAAGCAATAATTTGTATAATGAATGGACATTAAAAATTGAGTTTTTGTTATGTCATAACTTCTTGTAAAGTATAAACAGCTACAATAAGTATCAGAACCAGAATCAGAATCAAAATTAGCTTTATTGGCCAATTGTGCACACATGCACAAGAAATTCATTTTAGTTTCGTACTTACAGACATACAGTAAACTTAAATGGCAAAAAAGCAAAATTTCATGTAAAATTGAAAATTAAAACAAATAATATAGATCAGAAGCAAGTGAGAGAGTTATTCACAGATATCCAACATACAGATATCTTTTTACAGAACTACTGTCTATAAAACTGCATATAATGTACATTATACAAAATGTATTTACAGAGTTACCCTGTTAAACCCTAGTGTGGGATATTGTAATATTCAATACTTTAAAACAGCAAGGTCAGAGCAAATGTGCTACTGTAACTGCTTAAGGTGAAGATGTCTTGTGGGAAAAATTTTCTGGCACAGCAAATTTGAGAATGGTGAGAGGGAGTAATAGGGGCTCTTCAGGAAATCTACTCTCATCTCCACAGTTTGAAGCAGCCAGCCTCACTTCTGTAGTAGATTCATCATTTCTAGAGTCATCTGCAAACATCAAACACACACACACACACACACACACACACACACACACACACACACACACACACACACACACACACACACACACACACACGCACACACGCAAGAAAGCACACACGCACCCGTGCGCCCGCACACATACACGCACGCTCGCGCGCGCGCGCGCACACCCACACACACACACACACACACACACGCACACACGCAAGCAAGCACACACGCACCCGTGCGCCCGCACACATACACGCACACTCGCGCGCGCGCACGCACACACACACTCGCGCGCGCGCACGCACACACACACTCGCGCGCGCGCACACACACACACGCAAGCACACACACGTGCGCCCGCACACATACACACTCGCGCGCGCACACACACACACACACACACTTACAAGCACGCGCACACACACACACACACACACACACACAAGCACGCCCCGCGCGCGCTCACACACACACACACACACACACACACACACACACACACGCAAACATCACAAAGACATACATATTGGGATCATTCATTAATGCAATACAAAGATGACACGTTTAACAATTTAATTTTACATTAACATATATTTAGTGTATCTTTACATTCTGACACTATATTTTCTTTCATAACTCTGTTATTCTGTTTATTTTCAAATGTATATTTCTCTCAAAGTAACAAAATAAACATAATCACTCAAAACAGCACGAATAAGAGATAATGGGCTACGGTCCCTAAGCTGTGCGTGAAAAAGAAACTGCTAACGCGGAAGCGTCGCGTCTTTTAAGGTGGAAGGAAAAGCGTCAATAAGAAGCTGCGAATAAAAAGCTAGATTCAGCCTCGTTGGTCACGAAAGAGCTTTCTCTGATATTGGTGAAATAAGATCGCACAACTTTCACACGCTTGTAAAATGAAACGAAAGACGCGCAGATCAGCGGCGTTTTATTAATGAAAGGCTAAAAATAGCGCTGTCACCGTGTGTTTGTGCTACGTTAGAGGTCAGAAAAGATGAAAAACATTTATCTCAGTACCTCAGATTACATAAATGGGCGGAGAGACGGCGTGTGGCTGTTTGAACCACATGCTTGTTTACACTAACTGCATAATATGCTATAGTTAGCCAAAGAACTATAAAACTTCAAGTTTACAACATAGACTGTATAGATGTAAACGAATATGCTGAATTACCTGTGGTGAAAATAGAAAGTAGCAACTT
This sequence comes from Misgurnus anguillicaudatus, assembly GCF_027580225.2. Lineage (NCBI taxonomy): Eukaryota > Metazoa > Chordata > Actinopteri > Cypriniformes > Cobitidae > Misgurnus > Misgurnus anguillicaudatus. The sequence goes on from NC_073345.2 coordinate 9,992,767, forward strand.
CATTGTCCATATTGAGGCTCATCTTGGAAAACTAACTCCAATATGACGTTGGTCTTGATGTTTTCCCGTCCCGTTGTCGTTTAAAATCCCCGTTTCGCTTCCTTGGCGACTAATGTTTTAATGTCCTCGAGAATATTAGATCGCAGGTTTATCACGGCGTGCGGCCGAAGGATTCAGTCTACGCAGGTCGCAGGCTGCATACGTCATCAAGCCTGGTTTATTTAAATTAACTGAGCATTACATTCGCAAGTCATAAGCATATTACATCAATTTACAATTAACTAAGAATAATTGTCAGCTTTATAATTGTTAATATTCTGAAATAAGTCTGTCTTGATGACATATACCGCCTACACATGCAACCTCCGTAGGCTTCAGCTCGCGGCCAGCTTGAGTGTAGTCTGAAAGCGCGAAAGGCGGAGCTTGAATTTCAGGAATGTCCCTCGTCGGCGAATGTATTTCAAAGATGGAGGCACAACATGGATTCAGCCAGAGAGCGTTACGGCGGTATGTATTTTAAATAGCAGATTCTACACTTACGAGAATACTTTGATTAGTGGGGTGGGCGTAATTACACATGAATGAGCACATACTTTTGAAAGAAAACATCCCAGACAGCAATTTAGCTCTTACCGACGTTGGGGCGCATGTACTTGCCCGACATAAAGTGCCTCGGTGAGATGTCTTATGGAGATCGGTAGCTAATAGGCAAGACATCGGGAAGATGGTGGCATTAGAATGATCGCCGACCGTGAGCCAACATAAACCCGCCCTAATTATTATGACCTATATGCGGCGCGATCCGCTTCGCTCTCCCATTGAACACAGCTGATTTTCGGCTGCATCGCTGTAAACGTCAAGGCATGCTTATAAAGCAGCTGTTCCAGTGTTAAAGGGAGCGAGGCGTCAGGATCCCACCGTTATATAATTGATTTGTTTAGGCCAGGGGTCTCCATGGTGCCAGCACATTCTATTAGTCTCAATTGTAATATTTATTTATTACATACATATGTTTTATATTAACTTGGCTTGGTTTACGTATGTTAACATATTAAACAATACTAAAACATATCAAAAAGTAAAATAAAATAAAATCAGTAAGTAAAACAAAAAAGTTTTGAGTAGAATAAATAAAAAAGTAGCCCTCCAGATTGTTTTATACATATTGTTGTAGCCCTTGCTCACAATGTTGGAGACCCCTGCAGGCTAACTCATTTCATATTGTGTATCAACAACAATCAACACTCAATAACAGTTTATGTTGTGTTAATCATAAAATTTCTTCCCTAACAATTTGACAAGAGCTAGTGGAGAAGTAGGCAACTAGCCCACTTGCATGCAAGACTCCGTCTGGGGCTGCGCAGTCTGCAGCCGCTTCCTTTTGAGTTGCCAGGTTTTATGACAAAAAAAGTTTAAATTGAAAGTAAGTGATTGTTATGTGTAGGGTGTATTTCATACACAATATGACAACCTGGTAAATGTCAGTCTAACAGAAAAAAATGGATCAGTGAGTTTTCCAGGAGAAATAACAAAACAGAAGGGCATCTGGAAATTTTTTTTTACTTTGTTTTTGCAAAGGCAGTTTCATTTATTTTAACACTCCACAAATTACACTTTCGGGTGGTTTCCCGGACAGGGATTATCTTAAACCGGGACTAGGCCTTAGTTTAATTCTGAAATATAACTAGTTTTAATAACATGTCTTAATAAAAACATTACTTGTGTGCATTTTGAAGCATCACAAAAGACACTGATGTATTTTATGATATGTCAGTGCAAGTTGTTTTCAGTTTGGACAGCTCTTACATTTATTTTAGTCTAGAACTAGTCTAATCCCCGTCCATGAAACCGTCCCATAGCAAACTGCAACAAAAATAAGAAATTCCCTCCAGAATAAGTCATACTCCAGAATCAGTCCAATCAATTATTTCACTTAAGATGCTTGCTTGTCCCGCCTTTGCCGCCCCCATTCCTGTCTCTGCTCAGACAGCCGCAGCCAGTTTCTCACAGTCATCTTTATATCAGCCTCAGTGGAACTTTGTAGGCAGGATTTCTTAACACAGCACCTAAAAAAATGTAATAATGTAATAAGCAACAGAAAAAAATAAGACAGCACAAAAGTCTATATATCTTCGTGGATGGTTTCTAAAAAGACAATTCAGAAAAGTCAGAGCATTTTGCAAAAAATAAAATCATGTTGTTTCAACACATTGTAGGACTTACTCAGGAGTACCTGATGAATAGGCTGTGATTTAAGGAGAGCACATCCCTTCATCACTGGGTGTGTCTTGCTGCCAATCATCTTGTGGCACTAGGAAATACAGAAAAAGTCCCGTTACACAAAGAACAGCATCACCCAGGTCCAACTAACATAGCTAAATAAGTGACCCCACAGCAGTGGTTCTTAAACTTTTTCTGTCATTTTTGTCATTCCCCATTTTATGTAGGACTGTGCTGTGTGTGCGCTGTGTATTGTGTGTGTGTGCCTGTCTTAGTGTGTTCTTGATCTGCATGCTAAACAGCTTATGTTCAGGAGAGCCCAGCCCTTCATATTCATCTTCCTGCTGCCAATTAACGGTTGTCACTATGAAATGATAAAATTAGATTGTGAAACTGCTAAACAGTATGTAGGCTTTTTGCTCTCAAACTTTTCAAGTGCGCTTACAGCCACAAGTTTAAAGACCCAATAGACCCTTTTACTGTTTGTACACAATGGTGACGTGGCAACGTATGCACGAGCAGTTTGGCAACGGAAGTATGGCAAGAATCAGCAGTGAAGTAACACAGACAGAGAAAGTTATTTTAAAAAGTTGACTTATCAACTTTTTCAACACATCTACCAGATCCGTGTACTATAGTGGAGTGGATAGAAGACGTTAGCAGATGGCCAAATATAAAGTGGCCAGATACATATGAAGAGTTTGGTTCCAAAACCCAATAAATCCATTTTGACAAATTTTGTTAAAAACGTGTTTTCTATACCAAGAAAGTGACAAGATGAAAACAACTATTTTCTGTTACAAACTTTCACATAGCATCTTTAGGTTATAAAAACATAAAAAAATTCAAATCCATAACTTGATTTTCAAAGATTTATTATAAAACATATTATTTTTTCCACAAAATGCAATAAATTCATGACAAGTTTTTATTCAAAATGCTATAAATCTATTGAATCAATAGCCTTTATAAATGTGCATTCATCTTTGCCATGTTATTCATTTAGTTGACTAGTGGTATACACTAATTAAAAATATAAACATTAATGGCATTAATCAAAACACTTACTTTGTGATATTAAGAACACTGTCATTGATGCGGTTATACTTGACGTCGTCGCTTAACGTGTTTCACAGCGATCAGCTGTAACATGTTTTGGTCCTGCTCGATTTTCGTTGACTTTGAGTAAAATTATGGAAAGTTTTTCATAAGATCCGCTGGGGTCAATGTGTTTGCATGACAGAAACTTGATGTTGTCGGCCCGGGCAAACAAGCACCCGTCTCCCGAGTGTCTCTTGCGTAAATTATTAGATGTTGATGGCTTACGTTTCTTTCCCGTCACAGAAAACCATCACAGGTTTATCAATGCTATTAAAGTATTATTTTGTTTTTGTTTGTTTGTTGATCACGAAGTACAAAGTAGATGAGGAAAACTAGTATTCCGTGTACTCAACGTGCCGCCATTGTTTGTTTACATTGCAATGGTGCGCTGCAAACTGTGGAGCGGATTTATGGCATTCTGTAGAAAAGGAGGAGTGGCGTTTATTGCATTTTGGGAAAAAAGGGAGAAAAGATGACAGAATAAAACGGCGTATATTGGATTTTGCTTAAAATTAAGAATTTACTTTTTAATATTGACCTGATATAATACTGATTCTGGCAGCAACTCATTTTTTTCAAAAATGGCGTTTATTTGGGACCAAACTCTTTATATATACGTATATTAGTATATTATATTAGTACAACCAAACGCAACAACCAGACATTTTGATGCTGGGAAACCGTTTTAATAAACTTTCTGAGTTGCTAACACGTTAGAACAACTGGCGAACAACAACACTTCCGTTGCCGAAATGCGCACACAAACTATTTGATCACGTGGGCTGTAAAAGGGTCTATGCATCACATATTTAACGGAAACTTACATTCAGTACGAAGAAGGTCCTCATTCACTGATGTAATCACTTAAATGGAAAAAACACAAATGGCCCAGATCCAGCTTGATTTTAAAATCTGGCCCTAATTCATTTGCTATTGAATTATTCTGAAATGTATTGTTTTACTACCTCAGTATGATGTTCTGAGTAAAAAGTGCAGATTCATACATTACATGTAAAATATCTTACTATCGTTAGTCCTCTGACGGAGCCCTGGAAGAGGGTGACGTGGAGGCTGCTGCAAAGCACACAGGCCTTCGTTATTATTCGGTGTCACTAGAAAATACAGAAAAACGAAATTATTGGAGTGAACAGTAAGTCAAGTTTATCACAATTAGATAAACTAATGTCAGTGGGCTGAGTAATTGCCACACATTTCTACACACACACACACACACACGTGTCAGTGTTTTCATTGTCTGCATTTTAAATGGCTTACAGTCAGGAAAGCCTTCAGTTCTCTGCGCCTCTTTCTGAATATTAACCGCAGTCTCTTGGAAAGACAGAAAACCTTGGTTTTCTGATCACACTACTAATATAAACTCAAAAATCATATCTCTGGAACATCAAACTATGGTATGTGCTGTGGACCTGTGGAGTACATTGTGTCTGCTTGAATTTAGGGACCTGATGCATTTTACTATATAGGGTACACTTACCTTCACTCTACAATGATGTGGGATGGGCTGGAGGAGTTAAACAAGGGGTGGGAGGGTTAGCCAGCTTTCTTCTTACTGACACTTCAAGAAGATTAAAAAAGGTTACAACAGAAAGATGATCAAAAAGGCACATCAACCATAAGATTTGCACCTTAGATATCTACATCTGATATTCGCTGTATGAGAAGTGCAGCATTATACACATAAAAATGTTTAAACACAAATATTACAAATTCTTATCAGGCATAATTAAAGTATGAGCATGTAATTAAAGGGAGAGTTCACCCAAAAATGAAAACAATGTAATTAATGACTCACGAGTTTGGAACGACATGAGGGTAAGACCTCCGTTCATCTTCGAAACACAGTTTAAGATATTTTAGATCTAGTCCGAGAGCTTTCTGACCCTCCATTGAAAATCTATGCACAGTATACTGTCCAGGAACAGAGAGGTAATAAAAAAACATCATCAAAGTAGCCATTTGACATCAGTGGGTCAGTTAAAATGTGTTGAAGCATCGAAAATACATTTTGGTCCAAAAATAACAAAATTACGACATCATTCAGCATTGTCTTCTCTTCCGGTTCTGTTTTGAACGCGCACGAGACTAAAGTCACATGACTGCAGTGACGCAGCTGACGTACAACGTGGCTGATGTGTTATTAGGTGCGTCCCCGCTTTTTTTTGTGCGCCCGAGCTTTGTTTACAGTCTGAGGGAGACGAATGCTGTAAATGTGAAAAAAATTCACAAACATATCTGAGGATAACACGCCATCTGCGTCACAAGACTTTAGTCAGACACATGCGCTACACAATAGACATGGAAGAGAATGCTGAATAAATTTGTCGTTTTTGGACCAGGATGTGTTTTGGATGCTTCAACACATTCTGGCTGGCCCATTGATGTCAAGTGGCAACTTTGATTATGTTTTTTGTTGTCTTTCTGGACATGGACAGTGTACCGTGCATGGATTTTCAATGTGGGGTCGGAAAGCTCTCGGACTAAACATAAAACATCGGAGGTCTTACAAGTTTGGAACGACATGAGGGTGAGTCCTTAATGACACCACTTTTCATTTTTGGGTGAACTATCTCTTCAATTTTCTAATGGACATATGGAAACTTAAAGGAACACGCTGACTTTTTGGGATTTTAGCTCATTCACAGTAACCCCCAGGGTTAGATAAGTGCATACATGCCCCTTCATCTCTGTGCGTGCCGTAACTCTGTCTGACGCACCCACCGCTGGCCTGTCTGAGCACAAAGACCTGAAGTAAATGGCTCCAGCCAGCACGCTGCTCCCAATAAGTGACAAAACAACAGCAACATTTTCCTATTTATGTGTTGTGATTTGTTTAGTCACACCGTGTACAAACAACAAGGTCATGACACAGCCATCTTTTAACAGTATACATACTGGGAACTATATTCTCAGAAGGTGAAGCACTTGCTACTTGGGGGGAGTAACTGCACAACTCTGACCGAACTCTCTGCTCCTCACCGGGGGTTTCTCAGGTGCTGCTAGCAAATCACTGCACCCAAGTAGCCGGGCCCCGCCCTCTGAGAATATAGTTCCCTGTGTGTATATGATTGATAGATGGCTGTGTCTCACATGACCTTGTTGTTTGTGCATGTTGTGACTGTGCAGGTCACAACATATGGATAGGAGGGAGTTGGCATTGTTTTGTCGCTTGTTGGGAGCGGCGTGCTGGCTGGAGCCATTTACTTCAAGTCATTGTGCAAAGCTAAGCTAGCGGTGGGTGCATCAGACAGAGTTACGGCACGCACAGAGATGAAGGGAGTGTGTATGCACTTATCTAATTATGGGGATACAGCGAATAAGATAAAAAAATAAGCCTTTAAGGTCAAAATAGTTAATTCAACTTGCCAACTGTTATGTTGTTTCCAGCCATAGGTAGGAGGGAAGGGGGAGGAGGGTTTTTTGGAAGGTTTGTTGTGCGTTTTCTTCTTTTTCGCCTGTGATGTTTGTGGTGCATTTTGGGTGTCTGATGAAGGGCACGATGCAGGGGATGATGGTGGTGATGGTGATCTAAGTCAGGATGGTCTGTAAATGAAAAGTTTTTACAAAGATTAGTTTTCATATTGATCACATCGAACATAGAAAGTACAATGAGTAACATCAGAACAACATAGCCCCCCACTCTCACTTGTCTCATGTAGTATTCAACAAGAGTATTGTTTTCATCCTTTAGATGGGTTGGGTGATGTCCTCTTGAAAAAACTTTGGAGTATTTTGTATGAGTCTTTATAGACCCTTTTACTCTTTGTACACAATGATGATGTGGCAACGTAGGTGCACGCAGTTTGGCAACGGAAGTATGGTAAAAATCAGCAGTGAAGTAACACAGACAAAGTTATTTTAAAAAGTTGACTTATCAACTTTTTCAACACATCTACCAGATCCGTGTACTATAGTGGAGTGGATAGAAGACATTAGCAGATGGCCAAATATAAAGTGGCCAGATACATATATACGTATATTAGTATATTATATTAGTGCAACCAAACGCAACAACCAGACATTTTGATGCTGGGAAACCGTTTTAATAAACTTTCTGAGTTGCTAACAGGTTAGAGAACCACTGGGGAACAACAACACTTCCGTGGCCGAAATGCGCGCGCAAGCTATTTGATCACGTGGGCTGTAAAAGGTTCTGGAGGCCACCAAGCCATGCCTTCATCGTATTTACCTGAGTGAAAAAAACAGAAAAGACATTTTATTTTGCCTAAATTACAATGGTTAAATAAAGGCTCTATTTTATGAATAGGTGTGTGTCCAAAAACACTTACTTCCTATCACTTTATTACTTAATAACCACTTTGTCTGACTGTCTACAGTGGCTGTGCACTTGTACTAAACTAGCTCTTTGATTGACAGGTCTACTTTTAACGTTACCATAAAAACGCACAACAAGAGCTGCCTTTAATTTTAAGCATGTCACTTAGACAAAATCATTAAAAATGCATTTAGAGTGTAAGGGGTTAATATTATAAAATTACAGATGTCATTTTTGTGTAGACAAAAGACAGTCCGTCAATTTATTACCGTTTACCTAACTGTTTACCGAACGATCCCCTCACGTCAAAAATACTGTCTAAAACAACTCACTGAAAAATATTTAATACGCGAACATATTAATAATAACTAACCAGGGGTGCGTTTCCCAAAACCATGTTGCTTATTTTCCATTGCCAACCAACTAGTTGCTAACACAACAGGTTAGCAACTATGGTTTTGGGAAACGCACCCCAAGTCAACAGTTATAACAACAAACCAAGTCTAAAAACATGTAACGTTGCCTCCGACGCCAATTTCTGTCATCCGTTTATCGAAAACATTTCCACAATCATATTTAATCAACATACCTTCGCGCTTACACTGCCGGTTTGATGTGGACCAACAACTGCGTAGATCTAGTGAGGAAAAAAAGAGGCGCGGTCGGCATAAAGGTTGCTCGCGGTTCCTCTGCCGATCTCCGGCTGCAGACTCATCGCGCCGATCGTTTACCCACCTACTTTTATTCTGTGTGCAGGGGATAAACCGGTTTTTGCTAAGAATTAACTAAAAATAGTACACAGTGGAGCTTTAAAGAGCAAGTATTATCCGATTCACGATTTTAAATTTCTTTTGGTGTGTAAGTGTGTATTAGTACATGTTAACGATATGCTAAAGGTACAAATCCTAAAGTAAACGTTGATGCGAGTTATAGTTTTCAACGTAAATCTCTTTTCTTGGACTACAACAGACACACAGATTTTAGGCAACTGTTTACGACTCACAGCCTGCAAATTAACTCCTGTCAGCATTGCATTGTGTACAAATCTTTTAAACACGGTAAGGAGCTTCAGATTTCCAGCTGACGTCAGAGGTATTCAAGCCAATCACAACATACAGATTAGCCAATCAGAGACACAGCGCTTTTCATATCGATGAGTTTTGTTACATATCAGAGAATTTAAGGAAGCCAGGATATCTGGAGCTACAAAAATGTACGGTATGTGGAAAATAATGTGTTTTTTAACACCACGCGAACACATTGTATTCCAAATACACAAAACAATGTTGTTTTTTGGCAATGAAATATGTGCTCTTTAAATAATTTTGCGCTTGAAATGGCTGCAATTGTTGCTGATAGAAGAGGCATCACAGACATCATAGAGAGCATGGTACAAGGCAGAGGACACATAAAAGTTAGCTGAAATTTCACACCCCAAATTTTCAGCTACGATGTCCGTGGTGCTGAACTCAAGCACATCAGGCGTTAGTAGATCACCTGCACCTGAGGAGCATCAGCTCTGCTTATTTACAACCCTGAACTAATTTGTGCTGCTCTTAGTAGATTGCGTTGGTCATTATGGAAATCAGCTTTTGTGTATGTGTTATATATTTTGCGCCTTTTTAGTAAATAACCCGCATATAATACCATTTCCATCTGAGCTTTTTTGGAATTGTGATTCACAATAATAATTAATTAATAATTCCTTACATTTATATAACGCTTTTCTCAGTACTCAAAGCGCTTTAAATATGAACAGGGGAATCTCCTCAACCACCACCAATGTGCAGCATCCACCTGGATGATGCACGGCAGCCATATTGCACCAGAACGCCCACCACACACCAGCTTATTAGTGGAGAGGAGACAGAGTGATATAACCAAGTAGTAAGAGGGATGATTAGTAGGCCAATGGGCAAGTTTGGCCATGATGCCGGGGCACACCCCTACTCTTTTTCGAAGGACATCCTGGGATTTTTAATGACCACAGAGAGTCAGGACCTCGATTTAACGTCTCATCCAAAGGACGGTGCTTTTTTTGTGGTCTCACTAACACCAGCAGCAACCTGGTTTTCCCAGGTGGTCTCCCATCCAAGTACTGACCAGGCTCAGCCCTGCTTAGCTTCAGTGGGCAAGCTGTCTTGGGCTACAGGGTGAAATGGCTGTTGGCCGGTTTGTCACACATCCTTCAGTGCGTCAAAAGCACGGATACGAATATTTGCATAGATTTCCAGCATTAAACTGCATTAAAATGCATTCATAACAAAAGCACAGCAGCCTTTTTAAAAGTTTCATTGTTTTTAAAACAAAAATGTTACAAAGAAGATACTGTACGTGTCAATTACAAAGCAAATACACAAATTTTGTGAAATATTAGCAGTGATTAATTTTCCTTCATCTGTGGCAAGAGGCCTGATCATATTTAAACAGTAAAATTATGCAGTCATTTTCATCCCCATTTTCAATCAAAATGTAAAAAGCCATTCGAGATTCGCCTTTACCTTATCAAACACCTCAGTTCATTATCTTCTGGACCACATCTATGAAGGCTTTAATGAATACAGCGTTATCTCTGATATAGTTCCTTTTCCTCATCTCCTCATGGGAGATAAATTTAGGATAGCCGAACCCCAGCATGCTGTCATCCAGACAGCCCGCACGAACACTTCCCATAGCTCCTGGTCGAGGCCTCTGGAAGTTTTTCCAGTTAGGATCCGGGCTGAAGGACTCTGTGATGTGCTGAGGTTTGGTGAGCGCCGGGTCGCTCTGATCCAGGAGCGAGAAGGTGACGCGGTACGGGAAGGGCCACTCTAGCAGGCCGTCATACTCTCCTGGTAAAACTCGAATGTAGATGGATAGGTGTGTGCCCTCCCCGCTGCCGTTCCCATTGAGAAAGGCGGACAGTTGCAGACGGTAACCGTAGTTATGGGAATAGAAGGCGGGACTAAACAACTCCAGGCTCCCATCGGTCCTGCTCTTGGCCTCCTGCAGTCGTAGGGCGTAATCTGTGATCTTCCAGAGAAGGGTTCCATTACGGTTTCCGGAGAGTTCCTCCACTCCACGCCGGAGTTCCCTGAGCTCCAGTCTCTGACGGTTCACCAGACCACACAGGAGAGAAAGATGGGAGTTTGTGGCCTCCTCAAGGTGTCGCGCCACTGCGTTTTTTGAGCACTGCGAGTACAACAGAGATAACACTGGATTTCAATCATTGATTTCACATTAATTTGATGATCTTACTCAGTCAATATTAAAGATATTAAGGGTATATTTTTTTAGAATGTTCTTTACATTAAAAAGGATGATTTCATGTAGAAAACAGATATTTATAGACGGTTTCAGTGGTAACAACATAAACAAGCGGCTTTCGTGGTCAACACAACTTCCGGTAAACGCCGCTAAGAATTAATAACAACAAAGTCCTTTTAAAGTAGTTTACTTATATTACAAGCAAAATAAACAACACGTAGATTACCTAGGACAGTGGTTTTCAAACTGGGGGCTGCGAGATGGTGCCAGGGGGCCCCAGTTTTATGACATTTTATCAAACACATTAATTTATCATGATTTCTGTGTAATTAAACCAAAAAAAAATAAGTTTTTTTTATTAAAATGTTGAGTTTTAGAACAGTTTTTTGTCACAAATTTTCTTTGGGGGGCCGCAAAGGAATGCACCGTACACAAGGGGGGCCACACGCTGAAAAAGTTTGAGAACCACTGACCTAAGAAACCAAAACATTTGTTATTTTTAACAAGGTATTTGTTTAAGAGCAACTAGTCAGACCATTTAAAAAACTGGACCATTCAAAAAACTGAAACCGGAAGTAAAATTCCGACCAGACGCGTAATCGCGTCACCGCACGTGCGTCTAATGAAACCGTCTATATACTTATTCCAAAACATATACAATACAGATAACAACACAAAAAAAAAGAAAGCATAAAATCTAATTCAATGACATTCATGCATAGTACACCATAAGTGTAATGGTGCGTTCACACCAGGCGCGAATAAAGCGTTATATGCGATTGATTTACATGTTACGGCAATGCAAAGACGCAATAGACATCCCGCGAATGACGCGATTCACGCAAATTGAGCGTTTCACGCATATAACGTGTGATTCACACAAATTGCGCAAGTTAAAAAATCTGAACTTTGGCGGATATTCGCACTGTGCTAACCAATCGTGATGACATAGTGAGCTGAGGCAGAAATACGAAACAACAGTGTAGGACAAAATCATCGTCACTGTATGCGTAAACCCGGAGCTATACGACACATTTTCTTACTTTTATAGAAACAGAAATAAAAGGATCTTGCTGGGAAAAAGTGAGTGAGGAGGTCGGACAATCTGATAAGTCGTAAAAAACGCTCTTTTACTCAATTTGAGCTATATATACATATTGAAACTAAAAGCTAGTTAAAGCCATCAAATTGAGCATATTCACGTCTGCATTTCACGTGCAAATGACTTGAATTTTACTCGCAAATGTTGTCAATTTTACACGCGAATGAAGCGAAATCAAGCGTCCAGCTACACGTGAATAAAGTGATTTATTTGCTTCATTCCCATCTGGTGTGAACGCACCATTTGTAAATACTTTTTAGGGCTACCATACATCTCTCAGATTGAAGATATCACATTCAATTTTTACCACAGTATGGATTAAAGCAACACTATGTAGTTTTTTTTACCTTTAAATAATGTCTCTAAAATTATTTCATTGATAGAACAACTTTTAACTGGACAAATTGTACTGTTGCTGCAATCTGAGCAGCCTCCTAGCTGCTACAAGCACACTCTGAAAGTGGCGGTGGAGGGTAGAGCACACAGCTCCGCCCCTCCCCCTGCCTGCAGAAGAGTGTTTGATACCAGGCACTGTTGCACTTTTCAACCACATGGGGGAGCTGTAAGTCATTTTTACATGAAAACTACATAGTGTTGCTTTAAACATGATTGACTGAAGATCATACCCTGTGTTTGCAGCCAGCCTCTTTAAATGGACAGAGGACCATAACAGTGTTGCAGCCTTCCTTTATATGAGTGGTGATGTTCTCTCGGGTGATTCCGGGTGTGCCGCATCTGTTCGGGCATTGCGCTGGGAACCGTGGACACTGTTGCTGATGATTCTGTGAATTATATTAAAGGTGCAGTGTGTAGATTTTAGTTGTATCTACCGGTGAGATCGCGAATTGCAACCAATGGCTCAGTCAACAGCTCACCCCTCCCTTTCAAACACATAAAGAAGCTACAGTAGCCCCCACAGGACAAACATGTCATCGTCTGAGACAACGTAGTGATAAAACGCACTCTGTAAAGCAGTTTGTCCGTTTAGGGCTACTGTAGAAACATGACGGGGACTTTCACGTAAGGGAAACTGGTGTATGTACTGTAGATAAAAACGCCTCATTCTAAGGTAATTAAAACATTTCATTATATAAGGTCTTTATACACCACTGATAATATAGTTATGTATATTATACTGCATTTCAGAGATCCTTCTAAAAGTTACACAATGCAGCTTTAAACCAACCCAAACCCCAAAAAAGCTGTCAAAAATAATTTGTGTTTCTGTAGCTTGACTTATATAGTATGGTGCTTGCAATGCCAAGGTTGTGGGTTCAATCCAAGGGAACACTGAAAATAAATTGGCTCCTCAACTGACCTGAATGGTATCATAGAGAAACTCTTTTCTGCAGTATCTGCAGGGCAGCTTGCGTTTCGGGCACTCAGACGCACAGTGTTGGGTCAACAGTCTGCGCACCATACGAGCACCACATTTATTTTCACAGTAGATGCTTTCCTCCGGACAATCATCCTGGTGATTCTGTTTGAGGACAGACAGGTGTTATAAAATATCTATAAATATTAAAACATTTAAGAAAATTTATAATGAATCAATAATAATGATATATTAATAGTTAAAACAAGTTTGGTTTATATAGTGCCTTTCTACAAACCCAAGCTCGCTTTACAATAGAGATCCAAGAAATGGTAGCAGGCATATGACAGAAAAAATGTGCATACAGGTACATTGCAGTTAAGATCAAAGGTGAAGGATAAATGAACAGCAGACAAAAAGACTGTTAAATGAACATGGAGTTTAGAAGAACTTAGAAGTAATGTTTGTTATACTCATTGAACATTTTTGTAAGCTTGTAATTTAAACACTTCATGAAGTGATTTGTGTTTTAATGGAAACTAGTCGTACTTGTCAGGCCCGGATTAACACACTAGTGCCCTAAGATCACCATATTTGAAGTGACCCCTATATTTTAATGCAATGTAGCCTACAACATATCAACAATGTAGATGTCTTTTAAATTAGCCATAGAGATTCAATATGCTGATCTAGGTTAGCAGCTAGTTAGTTTTTAATCCCTATAGTTAGGTTGTAACTGATTTGTTGAGGGTATTTTTTGCTCCATAAAGCCCCCTTTCAATATGCCACCCTTGGCAGCTGCCCATCTTGCCTATGCCTAAATCCACCAGTGCACACTTATGGGCTTGAAATCTACTCGTCTTTTAACATGAAATAACAACTAGAAGAAATTCCAAATTTGCAGGTAGCACATGTGCAATTAATTGTAAAATTGCTTGTGCTGTCTCAAAAACTTGGTCGCAGTCTGGACCCCTATTGGCTGAAGGGGCACGTGCCCCCTTGGTTTTTTTGAGCCAATGGATTTTGCATCCAACCACAAAATCAAATACGCGTCCATTAATCTGTTATTTGACTTTTAATCTGTTTAAAATGCACAATATTATACTTTCTGTGCTGCATCCTTGTCACTTTTCGGAGATTTTCGCCGTTTTGATAGTGTTTTGATCATGTTACATTACTTTTATTCTGGCGGCAGCTGGCGCTGCAGTCACTGCAGTCGCAGACGTCATCAGCGTCTGGGCGCGTTCACGAGCTCTCTACTATTGCTGGCTTGCTGCTGCTTTTGGCTATCTGAGGAATTAAAACGTGTTAGAAACGCTCACAACATTTCCAAACCCCAGTACGGTAATGTGCAGTTAACCTCCTCTCTGTAGAAAATGTATGGTTTTAAATGTGACCGTCTCAACGTTATATTAGTAGAGATTCATCTTCTTGGCACAATGCCAAAGTTCGCCAGAGTTCACGCGGGCGCGGAATCTCACATGCTCACATATAAGGTAAATTTTAATGCAAAAATCCGTTCCTCTAATAATTTTATCTAAACATATTTTTTTTAAATCATTAAAAAACATTAAAATCAATCACGTGGCTATAGCTTATGTCATTTTCGTTGTTTATATTCTTTATGGATTTAAAATTACATTAAATTTATATGATGCAGTTGTTGTGAAAAATGCATAATGACACAATAAAACAAGCCATTAAGACTTAAATAAATAAAACATGCCGTTTCAGATGTAAATATGATGCAAATGTGTCATTATTCTGATTGAATAGTATTTGATATGAAAGATAGTCATCACTTTTATTTTGGAGGTTTTTGCATGAAAGCAGGGGTTTTCAGATTGTTAGAAATGTAAGTTTCACAGATTCGCTTAGAGCACCTTTAAATGAAATTAGAAACAGGATTGTCTGACCTCATATGCATCACCGGTGAATTGGTCACCGCAGTGATCGCAGTGCAGCTTTCTCTTAACACAGTCATGCTGCAGGTGATCGGGCAGCTCTCGCCTCAGCAGCTTCATCGGGCATCGGTTCGGACACGGCACCACGTTAAACTCACACACGGACAGATGAGCCTGATAGGGGCGAGATACACCCAGTGTTAAAGTGAGAGAGTGAGATCCTTCAGAAAAGACAGATCACACTGATATAGGTGATTTTCTTTTGTACACTGTCAGTAAAAATGGACAAAATATGTACCCCAGGTGTCATATTGGTACCTTAGAGGTGCATATTGGTACCAAATGTATACATATCTGTACCTAATGGTACATATTAGGACCTTTATAAAGGGTACTGCTCCGGTGATCCAATGCCCACTCTGCCCCAATGTCCACACATTTTTCGAGCTACATAAATACGGTAATATATTATAACTTAATATAATATCAATATAATGTAATATAATGTCAATAACTAAAACCAAGTAACAACATATATGATCTTCATTTGTCTTCTTACTATTTTGGCTACTTTTGGTTTAGAAAAAAGCTTTCTTTCACCTGTTTTTTTTTCAGTTTCTGGTTTTGTGATAGTTTTGGTTTTGATTATCCACACCTCTCCATAAAGATGAAAATACTGTAAGTGTTTGTTTTTACCTGGAGCAGTTTGTTCTGTGCGGCCCATCGGCAGCCCTCCTCACTGTGAATGCAGCGAATGGGCAGAGCAAGAATCTGCTGTTCCAACTCCAAATCTGGAAAAATCTGTAATCACAAATCCACATTAATCAATGTTTGCTGGGGTTTAAGCTATCATTTACATAACTATCCTAGTGAAGATATAGTGACAAAAAATTTTCAAAGTGAAAGAGTCAGAGAGAGGGTCAGTTGTGATCATTGTGCAGGACAGCATGAATATACATAATGTAGAGACCATACTGAATGTGAAGAGCTCTGACATGTTTTCATGTAAATGAGCATTTTTTTTATCAGACTCTTATGTTAAGGTTCAGTAATTTCAGTTTATTGGCAATATAAAGGTTATTAGGCAGTAATTGAAATGCCTTTTTTTCTCAAATGTCACTATTCATTTCATTTCATAGACTTTCACTGCAAAACCCTCTAAGTGCATGCAATCTCCACATCTAAAAAAAGTGTCCTGTCACTTTTTACTGTCCTTTCTGAACAAAGGTAAAATGCTCAATTCGGTCAATATCCTAATATATTCAGTAAACCTCCTTTCACTGACTAAAAAACTATTTGGCGCACCTTGACGTACACGCGCCGTCGTTCATCCAGTTTTTCTTCCTTGCTCTTAGAGGACTTTGCTGAAAAAACATTGTGGCATTTAAAGGACAAGTTCTGTATTTTACACTTAAAGTCCTGTTTTCGGAGTGTTTGTGATGAAATAGAACGGTTTTGACTGAAATTTGGACATATGCGGCTGCCCCGAGAACTTTCGGGTGTTTGTTTTTTCGCCTCCTACCTTTGCGGTGGGTGTATTAGGTGCACTGGAACGATCCTTCCTAGAATGCATTGAACTTTAGTTTGTATTTCTGATTGACTCGGGGCCGGGATTAATCAGATTTGAAGCGTGAGTATTTGATGAGCATTCAGTCAATATTATTATCTCATTTTTGACGGAGGTGGTGTTTAGCAGCTGTTGCATCCAAGCTTTTCATGTATTCATACAGTTTGTGAGAAGGGTGATGCTATATATGATGCAGTGCAACACCAAATACATTAAAACAAGACATGAAATTGTAGCTGATGTTTGCTTTTCATTTGGTGGTTTATAATAGTGCACTCACTTTGGCATAATCCAGAGGCAGCTGGTCTTCAGGGCACTTGAACACTCCTTCACTATTGACATTAAACAGAGAAAAACAAAGAGTTGCATTACAGAGTATGAATGTGACCCTGGTCAACAAAATAAGATAATTTTTTAAATTATTATATATGTAATTATATATCTATTATATTAAATGGTAAATGTACATTTATATAGCACAGACCGATGGCCGTCCAAAGTGCTTTACAAGTTTTTTTTTGCCGCACATTCACCCAATTCATGCACTCATTCATACACAGACGGCGTTGTCAGTCATGCAAGGCACCATCCAGCTCGTCGTGAGCAGCTGGGGTTAGGTGTCTTGCTCAAGGACACCTTGACACTTGGTCAGGTGAAGCCCGGGATAGAACCAACAACCCTCCGATTTGTAGACAACATACATGAACCACTGAGCCACTGCAAGTATATATGAAGAGTTTCGTTGCAAAACGAGATAAATTCCTTTTTTAACATTTTTGACAAAACATGTTTATTATTATGTTATCATGTTATTATTTTGTTTAATGGTGCTACTTAGCTGTATTTTTTAAGTAATGACGGTTTAAATCAAAACAAACCAACTGCAGTTGAATTGAAATTAATTGGAATGCACAACCAAAAAACGAGATTTCTGAACAATTAAAAAAACGGTGGTTATCTTGTTTTGCAACGAAACTCTTCATATATAGATTTATATACTTAAAGCTGAATAAAAACGCTTTTCATTGATGTATGGTTTATAATGGTAAGGACAATATTTGGCCGGGATTCAACAATTTGAAAATCTGTAATCTGAGGGTGCAAAAACTCTAAATATTGAGAAAAACGCCTTAAAAAGGGACATTTCACAAGACTATTTTAAGATGTCAAATAAATCTTTGGTGTCCAAAGTGTACATATGTGAAGTTGTAGCTCAAAATATCATAAAGATCATTTATTATAACATGTTAAAATGAACACTTTGTAGGTGTGAGCAAAATTGTGCTTTTAAATGCAAATGAGCTGATCTCTGCATTAAATGGCAGTGCCGTGGTTGGATAGTGCAGATTAAGGGGCAGTATTATCCCCTTCCGACATCACAGGGGGAGCCAAATTTCAATGACCTATTTTTTCACATGCTTGCAGAGAATGGTTTACCAAAACTAAGTTACTGGGTTGATCTTTTTCACATTTTCTTGTTTGATAGAATCACTGGTGACCCAATTATAGCACTTAAACATGGAAAAAGTCAGATTTTCATGATATGTCCCCTTTAAAGTTGTCCAAATTAAGTCCTTAGCAATGCTAAATACATTTTTGATATAATTAAGGTAGGAAATTTGCTATATATCTTCATGGAACATGATCTTTACTTAATATCCTAATGATTTTTGCCATAAAAGAAAAATCAATAATTTTGACCCAAAATGTATTATTGGCTTTTGCTACATATATATATATACCTGTGCTACTTATGGCTGGTTTTATGGTCTAGGGTCACAAATGATTTACACACTTTCACAGAAATCCTTGCTGTATGAAATTTGGGTCATTCAATGATAAAACACCATAGTGTATGCACAATAGTTAGTGCTTGTACTACATTTCACTACTGCTGGTGGAATGATCTTCCTATAGGAGTTTGATCAGCCACATCTCGCGCTACTTGCAAAAACAATTTAAAACTAATCTTTTCCAAAAATACTTTGACAAATTAATACTGATTGTAGACACACTTCTTCTATCTTAAAGGAACACTCCACTTTCATAAAAATAAAATCCTGATAATTTACTCAACCTCATGGCATCCAGTTGTGTATGTCTTTTTTGTTTAGTCAAGAAGAAATTAAGTTTTTTGAGGAAAACATTCCAGGATTTTTCTTAATTTAATAGACTTTATTGAACCACAACTGTTTACAGTTTCAATGCAGTATAAAATTGGAAAAAAAATGTAATCTGCCAATACTGATTATATGTTGATATATTGGTGCATTTTATGTTTCATTTAGGGATGCACCATTATATCGGCATATAATCAGTATTGGCAGACAAAAGCATTTTCCCCACTATTGGACAACGCTGTGATAGGATTTCACGACATAATACTTTGAAACAGAGAGTAAAAAGCAAACATATCAATATATAAATATCGTTATCGGCACAGCAATTCTGTATCATGCATCCCTAGTTTTTATTATATTTTGCGTCATTGTTCATGTTCGCACCGGTTCGCAGACCGCTAGTAGGCAGTATCCACAATGTAACCCACAATAGCAGCGCAACAGCAAAAGAAGAAGCAACTTGCCCAGTAAACCCACAAATGAAAAAGGGTTAGGGTTAACTTGTATATGTTATTTGAGAAGCAGTGATGGAGGTAAAAAGACAGCGAATGTTATTGCAGTTTGGGTTAAATATCACATCTCAACGTAGCCCATCTTTGTTTTTACTGTTGTAAGCGGAAATCCGTATGAGGAAATGCGATGCAGATCTTTTTGACCTGACGGGAGGGGTTCTAAAAGACCAATCACAGCGCTTGCGGTCTGCATAGCATGGACGCCCTGTTACATTTCGGTGAGGTGCACTACTGTGTAGCCTACTAAGGAATAAAGTCTGTTTTAGTGTTCCTGCTGCCTTAAAATTTTGAGTTATTTCAACTTAAAAATCTTAGTTGACTCAAAATTGAGTTGAATTAACTCAAAATTTTAAGGCAGCATGAACACTGTACAAGCAAATCTATTAACAGAGGAACAAATCTTAAATTCTGAAATAAAAACATCTACGCTTCGTACATAACGAAAAGCAGCATTCACACGTGTATGTGAAGAAATTAATTTGCATTTGATCAACTGTCTTTACAGGAACTTCAGTGAGAAAATATCAGGATCACCTCCCACACCACATACAGACACAGCGCGCCTTCGGGAGAAAGTGAGTGGACCATCCATCTGTGATGGTGACGTCCCACAGCACACGTAATGAAGAGAATCAGCACGACCAGCACATCACCAGAATATTAATAGAGCTTTTTATCTTTCCATTTCATCTAACACATGTGCACATTTGCGACTCTATTAAGAATTTTTCAATTTTTAGAGAACCTAAATACAGTAAAAAACTGTAATATACACTGTAAAAAATACTTTGCTGCCTTAATTTTTTGTTGTTGAATCGGCTCGGATTTGCAAGTCATTTCAACAGAGATGAGTTGTCACAACTTATAAAATATAGTTGAGAAAAGTCACATTTATTTGTAAGTTATAACAACTCATCCATAGTCAAGATAAATAATAGAAAGTTGGAATTACTTGTGGATCCGAGTTGGTTCAGCAAAGAATGTTGGGGCAGCAAACTATTTTTTTACAGTGTAGGTGCATTTGTGTTTTATCCACACTGTAAAACCCGACAAGTTCAGAGTACTCAAAAATTTTGTTGAAACTGATTACATAAATTTTTTTAAGTAAACCAACATCAAAAATTTTAAGTAAAGATAACTTAAAAAAATTCAGTTAACCCAAATTTAAAAGTTTATGCTTCATTTTATTAAATCTTTAAGTACAATATACATAAAACTACTGTTTATTATAAGGACAGTTTACCATATATATTTTTTGTATACCGTACTTAAAACCTCTTTTTACCATTACATTTTGTTCACAAGTCACAGAAACAGATCATGTGACTCATGAAAATTTAAGACAAGTGAAAGTGTGTTGAGACTGAACTCAGTGCAGACTTTCCCACAGTCATAGTTTATACTGTATGATAAAGCAACATATATTCGACCTACAGCCTAAGCACAGGCACTACACTTCTGAACAATGGTAACCACAAAACTAAAAAATAGCAAACTCTTCTAAATCTCCAACATAAATAAATGTTTAACACTATTGAGTCTTTCTCTTTAATAAAAACCACATAAAATAGCACTTAATTTCAAAAAATGCTCTCATATTGCAGGCTCATGCAAAGCATGCTGGGAACTGGAACCTCCTCAACCAATCGTGTGGATTTAACTTTAAACTGAAGTAAATTTGCAGTGCCAGACTCTTTCTTAGCTTACCTGGCAATTTGAACTCATCACAACCACCAAAAGTTTGTAATTATTTGCAGTGTTTGTTACAGTGAGGCAGTGGTATTGAAATTACTCCGTTTGGAAGTAATAAATAAATTTTTTGAGTTCTTTGACTCGTTTTATTTGAGTTTGTGAAACTTAAAATGGCAAACTTGTTGAAAACACATAAAAATTTTAAGTTCAATAAACTTTTTCACAGTTTTGAGTTCAGTTCACTCATTTTAAATGAGTACATTGTACTGTTTGGGTTTACAGTGCACATTGAGATAATATGGTAGAAGATGCTGAACTCCTCTCAAATGATCTGATATAACTTTGAATCTTTTGTTACTGTACATTTAGTTTAGTAACTGAATAGCACATGTTAGCATGTGATTGGACAACGCTGTTAATCACTACAATGATAACACCCTAAAACAAAGCACAATGAATGCGATTGTTTGTGCCACCATCACACAAGATTTTGTTGTGACTATAGGATTCAGTAGACAGAGTCTGTATAGATGACTGGAATGCCAAGAACGGGCCCAAACTGTGTCCAGTTATTACTGAATAAACTATAACTTCACATGCATCTGTCTATGTGATTCAGATCAGCTATTTTAAATGAGATCTAGACTTAAATGTAGTTTAATGTAGATTTCTTAATCATTACAAATAAATGTACATTACAAATGTATCTATAATGAAGCAGATTTTGTGTATTCTGTACTGTACATTAATCTTAATTGATTAATATTAAATATTAAATTATTTGTTAAAAATATATCAAGTAAAGCATACACATGTAAACCTGAACAAATTGAATTTATTAAAAAAATTGGAGGAAGTTGTTGTCCTAAAAATAAGTAATGTGAACTAAAACAAATTACATTTAACGTAAAATTTCTAGTAATTCTAATATAATTTTGCAAGTTAATTAAACTTAATTTTAAGTTGATTTAACTTGTAGACACAAACCAGAAAATCCCGCACACTATCTTCTCGCAAAACAGTATCAAATATTTTTATTTGCGTATGATCTTCATCAGGCATCAACCATCATCACCAGGTTGATGCCTGCCCCTACTGAAAAATCCAGCATAGACCAGCACAAGCTGGTAGCTGGTTTTAGCTGGTTTAAGATGGCAGTAGCTGATCTAAGCTAGTCCTCCCAGCCTGGCAAAGCTGGTCAAGCTGGTGGGTCAGCTGGTCTTCCAGCCTGACCAGCTAAGTCCAGCAAGACCAGCTTAAAAAGTGACCAAAACACACTTAAACCAGCTTATTACACCAGCAATACCAGCTAAAACCAGCGTCTTAGCTGGATTTTTCAGTAGGGTGATAAAGATCATACGCAAATTTTGATACTTTTTTGATACTTTTTTGCAAGAAGATAGTGTGCAGGATTTTCTGTGTTTGTGTCTACATTTGGACTCCATTGTCTTCTCTTACTTATGCACCTACCGATCACCTACAGGTGTGCGCCTTTGACTTGAAAAAGTTGATTTAAGTTGAAATCATTTGTAATATTAATTGCTCTGCCCAACTTAGTTTACAAGTTCAATGATTTTCAATTTTAATTATATTACTTTTAGTGTTAAAAAGTGGTATTATAGGGGTATTATAACACAAAATTCATGACTGACCTAAAGTCAGAACCTATTCTCCACATAAACACACACAAAACTGCATTTGTGACATGCATTTTAAGTACTTTGGAGAAAACAACAATAAAATGTGCTGAACAGGGTTCATGTAAGTAAACACTGATCACCTGAACTGTGACTATACAAAACGATAATTTACAACAAAACAACATGAATAATATAATAGCATAAACCTATATAATGTTTTATTAACAAATATGTAAGTAATTGTTCTTATCAGTTCTTATTCTGCGAAAAAGCTCAAACAATCAAAATATTAAGGCAATATTATGGGTTGTTCTTACAACATGTACTGATCATTTTAAATTCATCAATGAATTTTATACGCTTAAAAGTTAAACAAACTAAGATTTTTTTAAGTCCAAACCTCAAAATATTAAGTGATGTTTACTTCATTGTTTAAATACAATAAGACAATATCTGGGTTAACAGTGCAGGAAGAGAAAAGCACAACCTATCAGATTCTTTTGTGACACTCAAATCTCTGACATCCTGTTCAGCCTGTTTGGTGTTTCTTTTGTCAAAGGTGCAATTATGTGTAAGTGATATTTGTATTTTCACATTCTGTGTACAAAAGAAGATACAATAAAAACTATGTTTATGTTTAGTAAGTAGTAAAATACATAAAAGTCTTTTATAATTAACATATTTTTTAAATTTCTTAATAACTAACTTTTTACATTTTTATATAGGCTATCAGATAATATATAAAGTCTGTTTTGTTGTAATACACTCACTGCCATGTGGGGCACTTTCCCAGACAGCGTTTAGATTAAACCAGGACTAGGCCTTAAAATTATTATTATAGTAGTTTTTAAAAACATACCTTACAAAAAACCTTACTGGTATGCATTAAGACAAAACAATGGCACTGATATATTTTAAAATGTTAACTTTTCAGTTAAGGTAGCTCAAACATGCATTTAGTCTTGGACTAAACTTAAGCCCTGTCTCTGGGAAACCGCCCAGTGGCTTAAACATACTTATGCTTTATGAATGATAAGTTTTTTTTATCAGATACTTTATGAAATGGTATGTAAAAAAGACAAAATGTACAAGTATTTTTTTAAGAAGGGTGAATTCAGGTAGTTTTTGAAGGTCATTTCAATGTAAAAAAAAACAACAACATAAATTTACTCTTTTTGAAAACATTTATGGACATAATGAATAAGCTGTGCATATGCACTTTTATGTCAGGAAAATATTTAGCTAGTACAACAACTAATATTATTTCTTATATTAATTTATTACTAATATTGGGTAATTAAACCTAATATTATTTACAACGAGTGCCCTAAAATCATTTTTCATAAACAAAAAGACTTTTAGGCTATTTATTTACTTTTTAAAAAATTGTTAAGGTCATATTTGATTCACATTACAGTATGAATTTGAAACCTGTTACTACCAATAATATTGTACTCGTTGCAATAAAATGTGCGTTTGCTTTTATAACATAATTATGGTACACTGAAGTACTTTACAAGTACAGTAAAACTAATAACATTTAATGTGCTTAAATGCTTTTGCATCACAATAAAATACATAAAATCAAATGTTAGTCCACATATTGACTTTCTAGTATGTGAAGTCAAGAGCTTTACCTGAGATATTCCTGCAGACAGGTGTCACAAAATCTGTGTCCGCATGTAGACACCTGCACAGGATCCCTCATCGGTTTATTACACAAAGGACAATACAACCTCCTCCTCGGTCGATCCAGAAACTTATAATCTAACCCTGGCATGTTGTCTTGTAGATTTTCTTCAGAGTAAAATTAAAAAACGGTCACATGAAACTATAGAAATAATATTTTCCGTATTGCTGTCCAACTGAAAGTCAATTCTTAGTCTTATTTAACGATTATAATCGTTTGTCAAACAATGCACCTTTCACGATATTTCCGTCTACAGTAAACTGTAGCAAATCCAGTTTCCTCGAGCCACCTGTCTGTTTCCACGTATGCCCCGCCCACTGGAGAGAGAGAGAGAGGCGGGGCTTAACATAAGCAACCGTAAATAATATATACCAATACGGGTTTAACATTTACTCAATATTTGTGAAACTAAAATTTAAATGCGTGTGGCTAAATGCATATCATAAAATTATTAATTTTGATGCTGTTTAACCCTTACCTACTTATTTACAGTGTCAATGTATCATTTCATGGCGTCATCATTATGTTGATATCTGATACCTTAACACCTCCCTAAAAGCTCTTAAAATTCAAAGGAAAGAAAAGTTGGTCAGGTGAGTATTCATTCATTACTTAAGGTGAGGTTGATTCACAAAATATATACAATTGTAGGGCCAAAATGTATTTAAAATCTTCACTTACAACTGGAGTGGGTTTGACTTCCTGTATTGAATCATAAAAAGTTGATTTTAGTGTTTCTACTGTAAATTGCATGAATGCAGCAAATTTAAGACGGTTTCATCGAAACAAGATCGATCCCGCAGAACCAGTTTGACTTCCTCATTCCACACAGCAGCAGGCATAGTTATGTTGACCTTAGTCTCCTTGTGTAAAGTACACAGCATGCACACCATGTTTAAGTACAGAGACTTACTGTAATAAGTTTACTGCATTTATTTTTATCCGAATTATGCCTCAGGTGGTTTTACTGTTTACACGACGTGTGAAGAACACATGGCACCTGTGATGTTTTGTGATGAGTAACTGTGTGCTTTTAAAAACTACATGTCAGTGTTAAAGAAAAACATTGTGCATACATGAGTACACGTGATTTGATCACACATTTGTGTAGGAGGTAAACAAAGACCCAGATTACAAAATAAACAAGCATGAAATTTAAAGCACTGACATGAGAAACAGGCATTGAGCTACCAAAGCTTCACACTGAACGCAGTAACGCCACATGAAGCTGTGTAAAATGTTTATTGTGCTATTAAAAATCACTGTAGCTATGTGATACAACTCTTTGAATCAGTAATATTACTACAGTATAATTCACATATGATAAGTTTAATGGAAATCCTTCAGATATAGTTTATCTATAAGCTATCCATATAACATATGTGACACTGGACCACAAACCAGTCTTAAGTCACACGGGTATATTTATAGCAATTGCTAACAATACATTGTATGCGTCAAAATTATATATTTTTCTTTAATGCCAAAATTATTAGGATATGTAAAGATCATGTTATATGAAGATATTTTGTAAATTTCCTACCATAAATATACAAAACTTTTTGTGAAGTTGCTAAGTATTCCATTTGGACAACATTAAAGGTGATTTTCCCCAATATTTATTTATTTTTTACCAAATCTTACCAACCCAAACATCTTGTTATTTAAGCTCATTTTCAAATGTACCTGGTTTTGTAGCCCAGGGTCACATGGATATTACGTACACACCTTTGGTCTACTGTCTTATACCTGAAACATTTAACATTCATGATTTAGTATTTTATATTTTAGAAAAAACTTTCTAATAATTGAAACAGACTGGACCATATAACCATCATCTAAGAGGTATAACATATCAGCCAAGGAAATGTCTAACGTTGGCTGTATAATGTTGACATTTATTCTGTTTGAAATGTGCATTTCTTTAAAATGCTGGACATCTTATTTAAAATAGCATAGTTTAAGTAAAGTGTTTCTATTACTCAAGAATACAGCATCATAAAATCGACTGTATTCCGATAGCGTTTCATTTCCTTCATTTAAAAACAACCCAAACATGATGGATGGGAGAGCAATGGTCTGTAAATTAAAATAAACACTGATTAAAGTGCTTTAGATATTGCAAATGTTCCATTCACTACTCGTAACATCATTAAAATGTTATATTACTTTTAAAAATAACATCATGTTTAACTGTTGAAATGATTTGTGGCCTGTTTCGAGGCCCATGACAATATAAGGCAAAAGAGAGAAGCAGCACTTGTACATTCCCATTCACCCAACATCTGTCTTCAGGGTAAAGATGAACTTTCTTCATAATATTGCACATTTTTAGTCAGTGTATCTCTGTAAAGAAAAACAAGACGAGTCAGACAGGAAAAGCTTATATATGTTTATGTTGTTATTATAATACAGATAGCAGATATGTGAAAATTATACGATTATAAGCAAATTATAAGAAATTACTTTAGCTGGGTTTTCACAGGCATATATTTAAAGCTAGGTCAAATTTAAGTAGATAAAATATACTGTAATACCAATGCGAAACTGCTGATACATGCACATATTAAATGCATTTAAAATGTTTAAAATAAAACACAACCTATTTAGCTTAAATGCAATATAAGGATGTATGATTATGTTACTAACACCAGATTGTTTACCTGTAACATCACTGCAACAAACACCACCAGCAGAGCCAGCAGTGCTATGCGGCCCAGGCTGCCAAAGTCGACCTGTTTGAGAATTAAAAAGCGTGCCCAGCCCAGCTTCTCCGCTGTATGTGGTGGGTAACGCATCTTATTCACTCCCTCCATCTTCAGCTGTTTGATAAGACAGCCACGCAGGTGACTCAACCGATCAAAACTAAACTGGCCATGGTAGCTGCCCATCCCACTGTTACCTGTAGATGGAGCCAGAGTGTCGAGTTACAGTCAATGTTAAAATATAATGAGATCTTTTAGCCATTATGAATTATTATCCTAGTGTACTTAAACAAACTTACCAACTCCACCGAAGGGCAAAGTGCTGACTGAGAAGTGGATCAAACAGTCATTGGCCAAGACTCCTCCACTAGATGTCTCTGCAATCATGCGCTTAATCAGCTGAAATGTAAAGTACAGGGATTAGGTACAAGTATGTCTAACCGAGAGAAAAAAAATGTGATTTTATATATCAAGTATTTAGTGAACAAGCATTAACCTTCTTGTCTTGAGAGAAGACGTACATAACGAGGGGCTTCTCTCTTTGGTTCATGAATTTGATGGCTTCATCTGGACCGCTCACTGTTATGATGGGCAACAGAGGACCAAAGATCTCATCCTGCATCACCTTTGCATCCGGCTTCACGTCTCTTAAAATAGTCGGAGCTATGAAGGAAAGAAGAGTCAGCAGAATAAACAGATATAAATGGGAATACAGAATAGACTAGCAAATATAATGACTATTTAATGTAATTTTACAGTAATTCAGCTGTATATACCAATGTAGCAGTCTGATTCATCATTTTCTCCCCCTACAGCAATAGTGCTGCCCTCCAGCATTGCCATCACTCTCTTGAAGTGGCGCTGATTGATGATGCGTCCATAATCCTGGCATGCTTTGGGATTTTCGGTATAGAAGTCCTGTAAGTCACAAATAGCATAATAGCTCAAATGTTACGGTATCATTTCACATTTCATATTAATGATATATAACTATTACTCAAATAATTACTCATATCACTCTTTCATTTCAAGTTTATGTGCAGTAATACTAAATGGATAAGATTACAGGTTTTGTTATAACATTCATATAGGAATTGCATGCAAAGTTTAGTTAACTGTAGTTTTGCTACTCTCAAGTTTTGCATCTGATTTATCTTGAATTTGGCAGATGATTTCATTTAAAGTGGCTAACTTTGCATTTTAAGGATTAAGTAAACTGTATCATAGTAACATAGTGTAACATTGTAACATACCACTGTGTTCCTTAACTGCCACAAGTGATTGAATTTAATACCCAACAAACAATCCCATAACCAGACTCCCCATTTTTGTCTAAGGTCATTTTTAAATTGCAAATTTATTAAATGAAATCCAAAAGGGACATAAATTGAAAAGCATTTTTATGGGGAAAATATTATAATGATAATCCAATCTTAATAACAATGTAAGTAAAAAACTTACATAGTTAAAATTAAATTGTCGAATTAGTTAACTGTGTTAAATAATTAAAGTGGTGTAAAACATTTAATAAATATTTTTAAGTATATTTTTAATTATATTAATTTATAAATATATTATATTCATATTTCCTTAATATCAATATTGTGATAATATGAACCTCAGTGGATTTGTATAAAGAAGTTGGGACTAATCATTTGCAGAATAAAAGTTTTTGTTTACATAAAATATATGTGGGTGTACTGTTAATAATGTATGTATGTATGTATGTATGTATGTATGTATGTATGTATGTAAATGTTTCTTAAATACATACATGCATACAAAATAAAAGTTTGTGTTTGCATAATATATATATATATATATATATATATGTGTGTGTGTGTGTGTGTGTGTGTGTGTATATGTATGTATGTAAATGTTTCTTAAATACATACATGCATGTTTGTATATTCATATATACAAAATAATTACACACAGTGCACACACACATATTATGCAAAACAAACTTTTATTTTGTATGCAATTCATCGCGATTTATCTTTTGACAGCCCTAATATATAATATAAATTATATATAATTATAAACATGTAAATGAAAAGTTTGGTTCCAAAACATTTATAACATTTTGGTCAAAACATGTTTATTATTATGTTATTATGTTTTTATAGTGTTTTATTGTGCTTAAATCAAAACAAACCAACTGCAGTTTGATTTAGAACCAAACTCTTCATATACACATGTAAATATTTCTCTGTGTGTGTGTGTGTGTGTGTGTGTGTGTGTGTGTGTGTGTGTGTGTGTGTGTGTGTGTGTGTGTGTGTGTGGTAACGGTGGTATAAGGGAATAATTGACTCTGGTCCTTTGAATTATTTGAAAATAATGCACACCCGCGGTGTTAATTATTCATTACAAAAATATTTAATCTGCAAACGATAAGTTGTGCCTAATTGTTAGGCATCCCTATAAAGAGTGATAAAGAGTTGGGAATTTAGATGTTGTTAATACACTGAAAATGTATTTTGGGTTTTCACAGGCAGGGTCACATTTACCAATAAGGCCACATTGCATCTGCAGCCAGTTGCGCTAGTAGTGTAAATAATAAACACACATACCTTTATATTCTTCTTGATCTCTTCAATGACTTTGTCTTGGATACTGGGCTCACACAGTATGAAATCTGGAGCAATGCAGGTCTGACCACAGTTTGTATACTTCCCCCATGTAATACGTCTATTACAGTGACAGAGAAAATGCGTTTTAGCTCCAAATCCTTTTACAGTTGTAACGCTGAAGTAAAAAGAGCTTTAGAGTTTTGAATAAACTGACCGGCAGGCAACAGCGAGGTCACAGTTTTTGTCAATGTAGCACGGGCTCTTTCCACCCAGCTCCAGCGTGACAGGGGTTAAGTGTTTAGCTGCAGCCTCCATGATGATTTTAGCCACTGTACCATTACCAGTGTAGAAGATATGATCAAAACGCTGTCTCAGCAACTCCTGGGTCTCCGTCACCCCACCGGTGACAACAGGGTACAGCTCCTGAGATTGTTAGAATGCAGTTGTGAATGCTTGTTTCTGATTGGTCAGTTGTGGCATTGGTGGTCATATGATTTCTTATGACCGCTACACTTTGCATGTGAACATTGCTACTACTGTACTGTCTCTCTTGAAATTTTCTGTTTTCTTATCATGTAAACTAGTATAGCTATTTGGCGCCATCTTGCCACTCAAATGGCTATTGACCATAGTTTATATATCCACCAAATCAATGGAAAATATGAGCATTCGATTCATTTACAAATTACTTTTCTGAAAATAGTGAGAGCAGGATCTTACTTTGTCCAGGTAGAGAGGTAAGAGATCCTCCATTACTTTAGCCGTGTGTGCACTGACTTCAGATGGCTTGATCACAGCTGCATTACCTGTCAAACAACAAAGTGTTTATTGTAATATGATATGTAATGTAATTATCCAATCATTGTTCATCTTGAATATCTTTATAGATAAACATTTATTCAAACACCAGGTTACACCATCATTATGTAGCTTGGAGTTTGAACAAATGTTTAAAAGATGTTTAAAGGGACCCTATTATGTCAAATTTTACAAGATGTAATATGTCTATGTAATAAGTCTCAGGTGTGCCCAGAATGTGTCTGTGAAGTTTTCCCACAGATCATTTATTATAGCATTTCCAAAATGTCCCAATTTGGGTGGGAGCAAAAACCTGCTGTTTTTCGTGTAGGTACCTTTAAATGCAAACAAGCTACTGCTCCTCACTCCCTTACCAATAGACAGTGAGTGCTTTCATTTAAAGTAGATCTAATTCCTGTGAATGCTAACCAGACGCGAATAAATTGCGTGCATTTGGATGCTTGAACATTTTGAGTTAACTCGCTTCATTCGCACAAGAAATTTGCGTCATTCCCACGTAAAATTTGTGTCATTCCCGTGTGAAATTCTCCATCATTCATGCATGAAATTCAGAATTTGGCTTTAGCTAGCTTGTAGTCTCAATATGTGTATACGTCGTAATTGCGTCACTACTAGAGCAAGCTCCTGATTGGTTAACGGTTAAAAGTTCATATTTTTCAACTCGCGTTACGCACGTCAAGGGCCCGAAACACTCAATTCGCTCC
Source organism: Misgurnus anguillicaudatus (assembly GCF_027580225.2). Classification (NCBI taxonomy): domain Eukaryota; kingdom Metazoa; phylum Chordata; class Actinopteri; order Cypriniformes; family Cobitidae; genus Misgurnus; species Misgurnus anguillicaudatus. Next base: position 10,023,971 of record NC_073345.2, read on the forward strand.
ACATCATTTGTGTGAAACGTCTCATTTGCGCAAATCACGCCGCAGGATGTCTATCGCATCTTTGCATTGACTTAACATGTAAATCACTCGCACTTAACGCTTTATTTGAGTCTGGTTTGAACGCACCATTAGACAGTATCTTACAATTGAGATAAAGCAGACAGCATACAACTCGCTGAGGGCGAAAACTATGGTTACGCAGGACTGTCAGTCAATAGCCATGGGCGGGGCTTTGATCATCACATTGATAAGAGAATCAAAACATCATCTAATGAGAGACTTTTTTGGTTTAATGGGGATTAAAAAAAAGGAGCGGGTGGATTTTTTTCATTGTAGGGTGGTTGTGTTCACACACTGCCAACACACATTTATGTCCAAACACCTTGTGGACACCACGTAGCTGTCAATATTTCAGCAAAACTTGCCCTTTCACTTAGTGCATAGCGAAAAGACCTTCTTAAAGATAACAGAAAGAGGGATAAAACTCATTGTGATGTGATCTACCAGTTCTGTAAAGTTCAAACAAAGCATGGCAGAATTATAAAACTGCTATTTAGCCACCATCATAAACTGTAGCCTGTCATTTGCACAATTTCCTTAACTTGATCCCAAAAATCCATAAGTATTACTAAGTGTTTGATAGTGACTAAGGGTTTTTACAGAAATTGTACTTTGGTTTGTTAGCACTTGGCAGTATGAAAGGGCAGGCCAAAGTACACAGAAATATACATTTAAATAATGTGATTGAAGTTCATGGCTAAGCTTTGAAAACACAAAAGAGAAATATGTTTTAAAATTAAACCACTCTTTATTACTTTAATACTAAAGTGCAAAGTATAAATAAATAAATCAAGCAATATTTAATATAAAATAAAAAGTCATATGACTCCGTACAGTATATTCGAATTAAGTATGCAGTTTAAACCCACAAAATCAAATCAAATTCTCTCAAGTAGGCCTCATTGCACTATGCAAAAACTTTACAAAGATCCTCTATACACCTCAATTACCTGCTGCTATAGCTCCTATCAGGGGCTGAATGGTCACAGCCCAAGGGTAATTCCAGGCTCCGATGACCAACACAACCCCCAAAGGTTCGGGCTGGATGTAGACCTGATCGGTGATGGTCAGAAGGTTTTTGGTCACGGGTCGAGGAGCTGCCCATTCTTTCAGCTTGCTGACGGCCTGGTTAATCTCACTCTCTATACCAAGGGTCTCATATAAAGGCGTTCCAAACTCACTCTGAAATCAGACATATACAACAATTAATCGTTTTTGCAATATAGGGTTAAATTCTGGAGTATAAACAGGTGGACGGATGGGCCAGTACCTACCTTACTAAGATCCTTTTTGAGACCCTCTGCGATTTCCTTTTGTCTTTCATTAACGAAGCGCAGCAGGTTTTTTAATTGGGTAATGCGGTAGTCCAATGATTTGGTCCGGCCTGTGAAGAAAGCCTTTCTGGCACGCTCCACTGCTTTCTGCTCTCGAGACATACTGTGAAACAGGAAGGTATTTATTTCACTTTGGCTATACTTCTGTCACATTTAGGTTTACTTTACCCAATGAATGCATATATTATTATATAAGACAGGTCTACTGTGGCTTGACATATATGAGCCTTTATTAAGTAAATGACATACGAAACACTTGCATTATACAGTGCATTCAAATGTATACATTAATCAGTATGTGTGTTTCTTTGGAATCAAACCCATGACTTTTGCATTGGTAAAACAATGCTCTGCTGGTTAAGCTACAAGAACACAACAACAAATGACAACTATACTAAAACAAACTCAAAGAATTGTTTCTGTAGCTCAATTGGTAGAGCATTGCATTAGCAGCACAAAGGTTGTGCTGATAAAATACACACATATATATATATCAGTACATAATGCAGTAAAATATATGGCTTGAATGCACTGGATGAAAGCGACAACCAAGTGCATAAATGTAAAGAATGAATGCAATCATTTTTATTATGTATTATGTTTTTAAATTTATTTCAATGAAAGTTAACAAATATATTCCGATGTAAAAATTCAGATTGAAAGAATTATGTCAAAATACAAACATAAATATTAAACCTCGTGACCTAAAACTTTGTTCCCTATAGACATTACGACACAGGTTGTTCTTAACAAATTGTCAAAATTATTTATTTTTTACCACTAATAATACAAATATTCATCATAAAAAATTGTGTTGCCCCTTTAAGAGTGTCACGTGACAATAGCAGTAATGCACAGTGCAGTAGGTTAGAAGTTAGCAACATATAAGTTAGCGGACTACGAAACAATACAAATATGCAGATACAAGACTGCATAATAAAATGAGATTCGCATACTTGTATACGCGAAAACGTCTCGCATATGACCAGCGAATAAGATTTAAAATATTTAACGTTAGCAATCTTGATGCCTACGCAATTGTAATAACAACTGTATAACATGATGAAATCACAAAAGAAAAAAATGAGATCAAATACAGTCAGATTCTTTTCATAACATTTGCACACCACGTAGCCTACACTAGGAAACGATACACTAGGAAACCGATAAATACGCTACAGAATGGCGACTTTTAAATTAGTAGATACATTACCTTATTTTACACTCCGTCCGCGCCTGTCACCGGCGTATGTGAATATATCTGTGGAGGTTCAGCTCATATAGGCTCAAAGATACATGAAAGAAACATAAAACACTATTGTTCCGTTAACAGTAGACTACGCAGTCATATGGGCGGAGTGTTGTTGGTGGGAGTGGTCAAATTGCTTCGCAACCAGGCTGGAGGCAGTGCATTTTTGTGTTCGACATCATGGCATTCAGCGCTGCGCACACGTAACATCAAAATACCGCGGGAACGATTTGAAAGCTGTGCTTCAGAACCATTCTCGCGATACTTTGATGTCAAACGCTAAATGTTCTGCGCAGCGACACATGAAGTAATTTTTGTGTGTATTTAGGTACAGTCACTCAAAACACACCGACAGAGGATTAGAGCTTGACGCTTTGCATAACAGTTAACGGCCGAATTTTCAGATCATACCGCTGGGCCAATTCCGTGCCCAAAATCATAATAATTATAATAATCAATAATCAAACTGTTATCTTGACTAGTAATTAACAAAAATGTGGTTATTTTACAAATTATATACCCGATAAGCACAAATACTGCTATTTTATGTCAATTATTTACGTGCAGTCTAGTAGGGATCGTGTATGCTTCTTTTATTGGTCTGTTTTACGTTTGAGGACGTGGTCAGCCATTGGTCAAATCACATGTCGCTCATCACAACAGCATTTCAGCAGCAGCTAAACATGTTTGTTTCACTTCAGTAAAAATCACCAATGAGGCAATAAAGGGTGTAAATAAAAAAAAAACACAATGTGTACATATTTGTCAAAAATATGTAAAAAGTTTGAACAAATCGCCTATATTATAGCCATATTAATCTAGTAAATAAAAATGACCAAAGAAATTTAAAATTGTATTTGTGCTTTTATTATTTCGATTGTGTCTTTATTTTAATTTTGTTAATAAAATGTTCTTTCAATTAAAAAATGAAAACAAAGTGTCCATTTCTTACCTGGCAATACAAATCGCAGTTTCTCATCCACAGAGATTTGTCAAGGATTTGCGCTTCATCTATCATAGCACCTTGACTTCTTTCAGGTCGATCTCTATGGCATAATTTTGGCTTTGTATCAAAAACTCATCCCAGTAGCACTGTAGCTCTAAAGTATGAAAGCTAGGCGAAGTCCTAGAAATATTTTCGTCAGACTGACGGGATGAATGGTAGATGTTTCCACATCAAACAGAGAGGCGGCGTCAGGTGTTTGCGGACAGCGAGGGAGAGGAGCGCACCTGCGCTGACGCGTCATTAGCACGCCTGTGATAGTACTAAATCCTGGAAGCCGGAAAACACACCATTCATGAGGAGAAACTGAATGACACACGCACACCACACATACATGAACTCATGCACAAAGCAGAAACGTATATATGTTGGCCTACAAAAAATAAAAAATAGGAACATATTACATTTTAATTAGAGGATGCAGTCTCTTGCTGTCATGACGAGAAAATATATATTTTTCATATGAAATTACTTAATTTAGATTTTAGAATTTAGAATTTTAGCTTATTTTTAATGATGTCTGACTTGTTATGCTTCGTTTTAAATTATCTTGGTGCCCCCTAGTGGTTGAGAAGTTAGAAGTTTAGAAGTCTATTAGTAAAGCATCCTTTTCCATTAATGGCTATTCAAATCAAAATATATTAGGGGTAACAGGGCAATTATAACACTTTTGTTGATGATACTTATGATCAGTCAGTGGGATTGTTCTGCCTGTGGAAGAAGAGCCTGATCATCATTTTACCTCAGCAGAAGTTTTCAACAAAATACTAATTTTGAGGTATGAAAGTTAAGCATACAAAATTTTACAATACTACTGCCTTTGGAGGCTTTCTCACCACAAATTGTCATTTACTCTATATTTTCACTGTTATCGAACTGAATGACATGTGAAACCGAGTTACAAAACACAAGCTGAACTTAAAGCTAACTAAATATCTAAAAGCATCATTTAACTGCTTTAGCGGTTAATCGGTAGTGTGGCAAAGTTTTATTTGGACTGACATAAGTCTGTCAACCAGCAGAGGAAGCAGTTGTCTAGGTTTTGACATTAAAGCATAAACGCAAGACAAGATGGCCTTTGTATTCTGACACTACACTTCTGTCTAGTATATTAACACAGATAATACAGTACATCCAGATATACAGCTTAAATGTTGTGCAAAATTTGTCAGTGCATAGTGTTTTATGGTTAACATATTGTCCCCGGGGAATACATTTTGGGAAAGAGCCTCACCCCATCACCCTTATTTCTTTGCTGTATACACTCAAAAAATGCTGGGTTATTTTAACCCCATTTGGATAAAAAAGGGACGAACCCAGCCCAGGTTGAATTTTAACCTACTGAATGCTGTTATTTCAAGCCAAAATATAATTACATTTCCAAATATAAACATTTATCCTAGCAGTTGGGTTTACCTCTTTCTGACCCAGTGCTGGGTTAAAAATGAGTAAAAATTACACTGCCAAAATGTATCTACACTGTAAAAAAATTCTGTAGAAATTACAGTATTACTGGGTATTACTGGCAACTAGCTGCCAGTAACTTACTGTAGATTTATGTTATTTAGTGGCAACAGTTTGTTCAAAGTTAAATAAACATGAAACATTTTCAGTCTTTATCTTCTACAGTAAGTTACTGGCAACCAGCAGCATAATTGGGTGATTCTCACGAAAACTTGGTTTTAAAAATGTCAAGCATGAAAATGTAAAAATTGCTTAAATTTACTTTTTTTTCCCACCAGAAATTGAAAAACAAAGTCTGGAGCTAATGGGAACATTAATTTAAAAACTTTTACTTATTTAACACTTTTTGTAACATAATTTAAAAAATTAGTCCTAAAAATCTTATTACCGCAACAGTCAGAAAACATCAACACTGACATATTTTCAAAATGACATGACAAACCTGAAAGAACATAATTTGGAGATTCTGCACATGCATTTAAAATCAAAGTATTATGCTTCTATTAATTAAATTAACATTTAATAAGCATCTGTTGCGGTAATGATAATCAAAATGTCGTGTAAGCATTCTGACAAGACAATATTTCAAATTAACTGTAAAAAAATGATCTTACATGGTAGCCATCTTGAAGTAACTGGTCCATGTGCTTGGTCACTCAAAATCAAACTTTATTAAAATTATGTATGTGTGCTTAAACTGTTCTCAAAAAGTGTTGCGGAGGATGAGAACATCAGGCATGGACACATAATTTTCCTAATTTTTCTTTATTATTATTATTATACATGAATATTCAGTAAATATTTTTTTCTGTCATCTAAAGTAGTCTAGCAAAACATCCATTTCTTTTTTTCTTAATATTTTTGTGTTAATTTCCACCCAGCTCCAGCGTGACAGGGGTTAAGTGTTTAGCTGCAGCCTCCATGATGATTTTAGCCACTGTACCATTACCAGTGTAGAAGATATGATCAAAACGCTGTCTCAGCAACTCCTGGGTCTCCGTCACCCCACCGGTGACAACAGGGTACAGCTCCTGAGATTGTTAGAATGCAGTTGTGAATGCTTGGTTCTGATTGGTCAGTTGCGGCATTGATGGTCATATGATTTCTTATGACCGCTAAACTTTGCATGTGAACATTGCTACTACTGTACGTTCATGTCTCTCTTGAAATTTTCTTTTTTATCATGTAAACTAGTTTAGCTATTTGGCGCCATCTTGCCACTCAAATGGCTATTGACCATAGTTTATATATCCACCAAATCAATGGAAAATATGAGCATTCGATTAATTTACTTTTCTGAAAATAGTGAGAGCAGGATCTTACTTTGTCCAGGTAGAGAGGTAAGAGATCCTCCATTACTTTGGCTGTGTGTGCACTGACTTCAGATGGCTTGATCACAGCTGCATTACCTGTCAAACAACAAAGTGTTTATTGTAATATGATATGTAATGTAATTATCCAATCATTGTTCATCTTGAATATCTTTATAGGTAAACATTTATTCAAACACCAGGTTACACCATCATTATGTAGCTTGGAGTTTGAACGAATGTTTAAAAGATGTTTAAAGGGACCTATTATGTCAATTTTTACAAGATGTAATATAAGTCTCAGGTGTGCCCAGAATGTGTCTGTAAAGTTTTCCCAGAGATCATTTATTATAGCATTTCCAAAATGTCCCTATTTGGGTGGAAGCAAAAACCTGCTTTTATTCGTGTAGGTACCTTTAAATGCAAACACGCTACTGCTCCTCACTCCCTTACCAATAGACAGTGAGTGCTTTCATTTAAAATAGATCTAATTCCTGTGAATGCTAACCAGACGCGAATAAATTGCGTGCATTTGGATGCTTGAACATTTTGAGTTAACTCGCTTCATTTGCACAAGAAATTTGCGTCATTCCCACGTAAAATTTGTGTCATTCCTGTGTGAAATTCTCCATCATTCACGCATGAATTTCAGAAGCGAATATGCTAAATTTGGCTTTAGCTAGCTTGTAGTCTCAATATGTGTATACGTCGTAATCGCGTCACTACTAGAGCAAGCTCCTGATTGGTTAACGGTGTGTATACGCCAAAGTTCATATTTTTCAACTCGCGTTACGCACGTCAAGTGCCCGAAACACTCAATTCGCTCCACATCATTTGCGTGAAACGTCTCATTTGCGCAAATCACGCCGCAGGATGTCTATCGCATCTTTGCATTGCATTGTAAATCACTCACGCTTAACGCTTCATTCGCATCTGGTGTGAACGCACCTTTAGACAGTATCTTACTATTGAGATATGGCAGACAGCATACAACTCATGGCTAAGCTATGAAAACACAAAAGAGAAATATGTTTTAAAATTAAACCACTCATTATTACTTTAATACTAAAGTATAAATAAATAAATAAAGCAATATTTGATATAAAATAAAAAGTCATATGACTCCTTACAGTATATTCGAATTAAGTATGCAGTTTAAACCCACAAAATCACATAAAAATCTCTCAAGTAGGCCTCATTGCACTATGCAAAAACTTTACAAAGATCCTCTATACACCTCAATTACCTGCTGCTATAGCTCCTATAAGGGGCTGAATGGTCACAGCCCAAGGGTAATTCCAGGCTCCGATGACCAACACAACCCCCAAAGGTTCGGGCTGGATGTAGACCTGATCGGTGATGGTCAGAAGGTTTTTGGTCACGGGTCGAGGAGCTGCCCATTCTTTCAGCTTGCTGACGGCCTGGTTAATCTCACTCTCTATACCAAGGGTCTCATATAAAGGCGTTCCAAACTCACTCTGGAATCAGACATATACAACAATTAATCGTTTTTGCAATATAGGGTTAAATTCTGGACTATAAACAGGTGGACGGATGGGCCAGTACCTACCTTACTAAGATCCTTTTTGAGACCCTCTGCGATTTCCTTTTGTCTTTCATTAACGAAGCGCAGCAGGTTTTTTAATTGGGTAATGCGGTAGTCCAATGATTTGGTCCGGCCTGTGAGGAAAGCCTTTCTGGCACGCTCCACTGCTTTCTGCTCTCGAGACATACTGTGAAACAGGAAGGTATTTATTTCACTTTGGCTATACTTCTGTCACATTTAGGTTTACTTTACCCAATGAATGCATATATTATTATATAAGAGAGGTTTACTGTGGCTTGACATATATGAGCCTTTATTAAGTAAATGACATACGAAACACTTGCATTATACAGTGCATTCAAATGTATACATTAATCAGTATGTGTGTTTCTTTGGAATCAAACCCATGACTTTTGCATTGGTAAAACAATGCTCTGCTGGTTAAGCTACAAGAACACAACGACAAATGACAACTATACTAAAACAAAGTCAAAGAATTGTTTCTGTAGCTCAATTGGTAGAGCATTGCATTAGCAGCACAAAGGTTGTGCTGATAAAATACACATATATATCAGTACATAATGCTGTAAAATATATGGCTTGAATGCACTGGATAAAAGCGACAACCAAGTGCATAAATGTAAAGAATGAATGCAATAATTTTTATTATGTATTATGTTTTTTAATTTATTTCAATGAAAGTTAACAAATATATTCAGCTGTAAAAATTCAGATTGAAAGAATTATGTGGTAACACTTTACAATAAGGTTCATTAGTTAACTACATTAATTAACATGAACTAATAACGAACGGCACTTATACAGCATTTATTCATCTTTGTTAATGTTAATTTCAACAATTACTAATACTTTTATTAAAATTTTGTTAACATTAGTTAATGCACTGTGAACTAACATGAACAAGCAAATAAAGCTTTATTTCTATTAACTAACATTAACAAAGATTAATAAATACTGTAACAAATGTATTGCTCATGGTTTGTTCATGTTAGTTAATACATTAACTAATGTTAACTAATGAACCTTATTGTAAAGTGTTACCAATTATGTCAAAATGCAAACATAAATATGAATCCTCGTGACCTAAAACTTTGTTCCCTATAGACATTACGACACAGGTTGTTCTTAACAAATTGTCAAAATTATTTATTTTTTTACCACTAATAATACAAATATTCATCATAAAAAAATTGTGTTGATGACCCTTTAAGGGTGTCACGTGACAATAGCAGTAATGCACAGTGCAGTAGGTTAGAAGTTAGCAACATATAAGTTAGCGGACTACGAAACTACAAATATGCAGATACAAGACTGCATAATAAAATGAGATTCGCATACTTGTATACGCGAAAACGTCTCGCATATGACCAGCGAATAAGATTTAAAATATTTAACGTTAGCTACCTTGATGCCTACGCAATTGTAATAACAACTGTATAACATGATGAAATCACAAAAGAAGAAATGAGATCAAACACAGTCAGGTTCTTTCCATAACATTTGCACACCACGTAGCCTACACTAGGAAACGATACACTAGGAAACCGATAAATACGCTACAGAATGGCGACTTTTAAATTAGTAGATACATTACCTTATTTTACACTCCGTCCGCGCCTGTCACCGTATGTGAATATATCTGTGGAGGTTCAGCTCATATAGGCTCAAAGATACATGAAAGAAACATAAAACACTATTGTTCCGTTAACAGTAGACTACGCAGTCATATGGGGCGGAGTGTTGTAGATGGGGGAGTGGTCAAAACGCTTCGCAACCAGGCTGGAGGCAGTGCATTTTTGTGTTGGACTTCATGGCATGCAGCGCTGCGCAGACGTAACATCAAAATACCGCGGGAACGATTCGAAAGCTGTGCTTCAGAATCAATCTCGCGATACTCTGATGTCAAACACTAATTTTTCTGCGCAGCGACACATGAAGTAATTTTTGTGTGTATTTAGGTACAGTCACTCAAAACACACCGACAGAGGATTAGAGCTTGACGCTTTGCATAACAGTTAACGGACGAATTTTCAGATCATACCGCTGGGCCAATTCCGTGCCAAACTCATAATAATTATAATAATCAATAATCAAGCTGTTAACTTGACTAGTAATTAACAAAAATGTGGTTATTTTACAAATTATATACCCGATAAGCACAAATACTGCTATTTTATGTCAATTATTTACGTGCAGTCTAGTAGGGATCGTGTATGTTTCTTTTATTGGTCTGTTTTACGTTTGAGGACGTGGTCAGCCATTGGTCAAATCACATGTCGCTCATCACAACAGCATTTCAGCAGCAGCTAAACATGTTTGTTTCACTTCAGTAAAAATCACCAATGAGGCAATAAAGGGTGTAAATAAAAAAAAACACAATGTGTACATATTTGTCAAAAATATGTAAAACATTTTAACAAATCGCCTATATTATAGCCATATTAATCTAGTAAATTAAAATGACCAAAGAAATTTAAAATTGTATTTGTGCTTTTATTATTTCGATTGTGTCTTTATTTTAATTTTGTTAATAAAATGTTCTTTCAATTAAAAAATGAAAACAAAGTGTCCATTTCTTACCTGGCAATAAAAATCGCACTTTCTCATCCACAGAGATTTGTCAAGGATTTGCGCATCATCTATCATAGCGCCTTGACTTCTTTCAGGTCGATCTCTGTGGCATAATTTTGGCTTTGTATCAAAAACTTATCCCAGTAGCACTGTAACTCTAAAGTATGAAAGCTAGGCGAAGTCCTAGAAATATTTTCGTCAGACTGACGGGATGAATGGTAGATGTTTCCACATCAAACAGAGAGGCGGCGTCAGGTGTTTGCGGACAGCGAGGGAGAGGAGCGCACCTGCGCTGACGCGTCATTAGCACGCCTGTGATAGTACTAAATCCTGGAAGCCGGAAAACACACCATTCATGAGGAGAAACTGAATGACACACGCATACCACACATACATGAACTCATGCACAAAGCAGAAACGTATATATGTTGGCCTACAAAAAGTAAAAAATAGGAACATATTACATTTTAATTAGAGGATGCAGTCTCTTGCTGGCATGACGAGAAAATATATATTTTTCATATGAAATTACTTAATTTAGATAAGAATTTAGAATTTTAGCTTATTTTTAATGATGTCTTACTTGTAATGCTTCGTTTTAAATTCTCTTGGTGCCCCCTAGTGGTTGAGAAGTTAGAAGTCTGTTAGTAGGCAGGTCTGGTTCCTCAAAGCATCTTTTTCCATTAATGGCTATTCAAATCAAAATATATTAGGGGTAACAGGGCAATTGTAACACTTTTGTTGATGATACTTATGATCAGTCAGTGGGATTGTTCTGCCTGTGGAAGAAGAGCCTGATCATCATTTTACCTCAGCAGAAGTTTTCAACAAAATACTAATTTTGAGGTATGAAAGTTAAACATACAAAATTTTACAATACTACTGCCTTTGGAGGCTTTCTCACCACAAATTGTCATTTACTCTATATTTTCACTGTTATCGAACTGAATGACATGTGAAACCGAGTTACAAAACACAAGCTGAACTTAAAGCTAACTAAATATCTAAAAGCATCATTTAACTGCTTTAGCGGTTAATCGGTAGTGTGGCAAAGTTTTATTTGGACTGACATAAGTCTGTCAACCAGCAGAGGAAGCAGTTGTCTAGGTTTTGACATTAAAGCATAAACGCAAGACAAGATGGCCTTTGTATTCTGACACTACACTTCTGTCTAGTATATTAACACAGATAATACAGTACATCCAGATATACAGCTTAAATGTTGTGCAAAATTTGTCAGTGCATAGTGTTTTATGGTTAACATATTGTCCCCGGGGAATACATTTTGGGAAAGAGCCTCACCCCATCACCCTTATTTCTTTGCTGTATACACTCAAAAAATGCTGGGTTATTTTAACCCCATTTGGATAAAAAAGGGACGAACCCAGCCCAGGTTGAATTTTAACCTACTGAATGCTGTGTTGTTTCAACCCAAAATATAATTACATTTCCAAATATAAACATTTATCCTAGCAGTTGGGTTTACCTCTTTCTGACCCAGTGCTGGGTTAAAAAATAACACAGCAATTTTTTTATATTGTACCTGCTAAAAAAACATTAGGATAAACCAACTTCATGAGTAAAAATTACACTGCCAAAATGTATCTATATAATCTGAATGCTTAAAATAATTGGCACAAATTACTAATTAGTTAGTTTTTAACAGCATCAAGCATCGACTTATTGGCAAACCGGAGGCACCATCTGCAATGTAATATAGTAAGGATACATACAAGTAGTTTCAGAACAAAAAATAAGCATACAAAATTAAACCCATAATTTCTTTTGAATACCTGTTCAAGTGTATAGGCAGACTTGATGTGTTATTATTTGGCTAAAATATTTTTAAACTTTAAAAAAAAATTTACTTTGACCCTTTGCTTCTTAAGACTTCTGCTAACACTGTGTTTTTTTTCCCATTAATGTGAGATAATATTAAAAGTTCCCAAGCTCAAAACTTCAAAGCCTTCAATAAAATAATCAATAAAAGTACAATGGATCAAGGAAATTGTACATTACCTGCTGGTAACTGAGATTATAAGGATATAGAGGCTGAATGTATGTGAAGTCAGCTAAAAAGAACCACTTTTTTTAATAATCTATACAGTATATGTGATATTTACTAAAAATATTGATTTCGTTTTACAACAGTTAATTTGTCAGAAGTCCCTACAAAAGTACACCTGAGTGAACAATTTGTTTAATTTGAAATAATAATTGCACAACAAAGGTATAGGACATATATGCTACATGTTTGTAAACTCTATTCTAAAACATTTAAACAATATTATTCATGGATATTTTAATATCAAGCCGAATATTATAAAGTCACATTAAAAGTTCTTCTCCTAAAACATTAAAAGATCATCTAAGAAACAAAAATCTGATTAAATCCCAGATTAAATGGAGAGCAAATTTTAACTTTTGCTTAAGTCTCCTGCATGTCTCCTGAAAAAAAAACCTCTAAATGTTTCCATTAAAGTTTCTTAAAAGATCTCAACAATTGGTGGTATATATACACGTGTTTGTTGTTTTGCTTCATTTTGTTGTCTTTTTTGTTAATGAGAAGTATAACATTTTCACTGTAAAAATATTTTTTAGAAATTACAGTATTACTGGCAGCTGGTTGCCAGTAACTTACTGTAGATTTTACATTTATGTAATTTACTGGCAACAGTTTGTTCAAACTTAAATAAACATGAAACATTTTCAGTCTTTATCTTCTACAGTAAGTTACTGGCAACCAGCTGCATAATTGGGTGATTCTCACGAAAACTTGGTTTTAAAAATGTCAAGCATGAAAATGTAAAAATTGCTTAAATTTACTTTTTTTCACACCAGACATTGAAAAACAAAGTCTGGAGCAAATGGGAACATTAATTTAAAAACTTTTACTTATCATTTAACACTTTTTGTAACATAATAAAAAAAATTAGTCCTAAAAAATCTCATAACCGCAACAGTCAGAAAACATCAACACTGACGTATTTTCAAAATGACATGACAAACTGAAAGAACATAATTTGGAGATTCTACACATGCATTTAAAATCAAAGTATTATGCTTCTATTAATTAAATTAACATTTAATAAGCATCTGTTGCGGTAATGATAATCAAAATGTCGTGTAAGCATTCTGACAAGACAATATTTCAAATTAACTGTAAAAAATGATCTTACCTGGTAGCCATCTTGAAGTAACTGGTCCATGTGCTTGGTCACTCAAAATCAAACTTTACTAAAATTCTGTATCTGTGCTTAAACTGTTCTCAAAAAGTGTTGCGGAGGAGGAGAACATCAGGCATGAACACATAATTTTCCTAATTTTTCTTCATTATTATTATACATGAATATTCAGTAAATATTTTTTATGTCATCTAAAGTAGTCTAGCAAAACATCCATTTATTTTTTTCTTAATATTTTTGTGTTAATTTGATTCAATTACAACATAACGCATGTTCACACACAGCCGGACACATTGCGGTAATGAGATTTTCAGCAGAAAATGAGATAAAATGTACAATTATAAATTCTTATGTTGAAATCACACATTGTGCAAGGTAGAACACAGTATTGTGTTAATTCTGATGCTTTTTTATGTTACTATATTACACATTTTAAAGCTAAAATCATTAGTGCCGTGGTGTTTCAATGGTTTCGTGAGAATCACCCAATTACAGCAAATTTTGTACAGTGTTGCTAACAAAATGAGTTATTAAAATGCATGAAATGTCATATTAAGTTGTCTGTTTAACCTGAAAGTGGTAAAATGGGCCATCACATATTTTCTTTTTGCCTTTATAGTTAAATTCAGTTTATTTGTTTAATGTTTAATAATAGATACCTACAGTAAACACTTAAAATGCAATGGCTAACTTGAGTATTATTGACTTACAGAGCTGATTATTTAAAAGTAATACCTGATTTGGCGCATTTCTTTACATTCTTTGAAGAAATCCTCTTTGAGGTCCTGCTATGTCCTTCTTTGTAGATATAGTAAGAAATCACCTTAAACAGATCAGATACCCACGTGGTAACATATTGCCCACATTTATCCAAGTAAAATATAACTATTTAAATGTACCATTATGAGCATCTCTTGTGTATTTTAGTGGATGGCTGCATTACCCAACATTACCGCAACAATGCCTTAGTTATTTGCATTACACTGTAAATCTCAAAGATTTGACATGAACTATTTTAACACAGGTTGTAATTCGTTCTTATCAATCACTGGGTTTTTAAAAGTGCTCAGCGGTTTTCTCTCCTATCATATTCAGATAATAGAGAGACTAGAGACATAAATAACAATGATACCACCATCAAACTTAACAGACTTTCCATGACAGACTTTCCATGAAAGCTAAAAATACACAAAATACATGCAATATCTTTTAAGTGTGTGTATGTGTGTGTGTTTGTGTACTTTATTGAACCCATCCTTGACCTAAAATACACTAAACCCATCCTTAAAAAAGAGACATTACTGGTTGTACTGGACAGCCTGTTTATTGACTTTCAGCATTATGATACAAATATGAATAATATCAGTTTTATCATTGAATTAAGTAAAGCAAATCCTTTTATAGTTTAAAACTCAAATAAAGAAACTTAAATAAGTTTCTTATCTTTTCTCTGACAGGTCCTTCTCCTTACATCCCAGCCAATATGTGGCAATGGATCTTGGGTAAGGAGGGATCACACGGTCAATCCGTTTGGTCTGCAGGTCCACTCTGTAATATTTATCTAGAAGACAAATACAGCAGATATAATGTAATGTATTTTTACATGATCATACCATCAGTTAAAACTTAAACTTGTATTACATAAAAATCTATGGAAGTACAAATAAATGTTACTTTAAGTAAATCTTAGGATATTGCTTCTTATATCTTTCTGAAAGAAGTAAACATTCTGCACTGGCGTGGCTTTTTCTTTGGCAACATCAATATCTACATAGTCATCTGTGTCATCATAGCTCATGTCAAAGAGAGATGGACGTCTTCCACGACCCTTTCTCTGATGTTTATCATGCTTTTCTGCTCCAAAATACCTATGAAACCCATACACACAGCGTTATGTGTAATATATACATCTACAAATAACATTTTAGAGGTCTTTCTCATCTTTGTATATAATTGATTGTATATCCACATAAGAACTTGTGCTGTCAGACCTTTCCTCATAGTCCAAGCCAAAGTCTTCCCAAAACAGCGAGCGACTAACTCGAGATCCTCGACCCCTACCCTTCTTTCTGCGGCCGCTTCGGCCTCTGGTCCGACTGGTTGATGGGGGAGGTGAAGGCCCGGGACTCAAGTACAGTCTGCCTACCATTGCAGCATCAACAGGCGGTTCAATGCCGACCCAGTCTTTGGAGATGAGGCGTGGTCCTTTGTTATACCTTTGAACTTAAGCGAAAGAACTTAAGTGAATTATAAATAAAAAGCGATCAGTAAATGTCATTTTAAAGCAATGTAAAAACACACCAAATGTCTGTTATGGACCACAAGGGAAAACAATGCAACTATTAAAATGCATCATTTAATGCTTATCATTTAAGCATGCATTGCAGTTTTTAATAAGGACAAAATGTTTCTCATAACTTTTTATTGGTGAGGTCAAAGGCTGTATATGTGCGATAAAACAGTCACTTATGTTATATGGTTAATATTAAGACATTACTTGGCTCGCTGTTGGATTTACAGTACTATATATTTTATATGTCACGTTGGGCATATTGTTAAGAATTTTTTTGCATTGTGATGGGTCTCCGCTAGATAACATTCACACAGTTCATTTGATTGTGAAGTAAAACCAACTGTATAATGATGTAGACACACACTTACTGCTTTGAAAGAGCGTTGACATAATGTTATCCAAGTCACAGTACAGACTTGTGTAATGTGTGAATACCACCGAGGGTGAGGACTTGGTCATTTGGACACATTCTTCATGGGACGGCTGGTGTTTGAACTCATACTGGTAATACTGATTCCCTGTGGCGCAAATTGAATAAATCAATTAGGGGCGGGGCTTTATTACTGCTTTCTTCTAACAATTATTCATTTTAATACAGTTCACATTGTAGAAATTTACACAAATTAGCTAGCTCTCATGAGCTTAGGTTGTTTGGCATTAAAATTATTACTGTATAGTGCATATTTCGGCCCTGTTTGGTGTAATGTTACATACCTTTAAAGAAATAAACTTTTTCCTTCCCATGATGCCCTGGAGCAGGGATTGCAAATGCAGCATCAATGTCACCCGGAATGGACTCGAATCCCAGAGATATGTCTCTCGGGTAATCTTTATCCATGACATCGCCATCAAAACGCCAATACTTATTGCCCTGCCATTAAGCACATGCATGCCAGTTAAATTTTTTGCATATTTTAGTTTGGTTCAAATGAGTTTATGTTTACTCCATAAACATGCCTTGAATAAGTAAGTCTTTCCCTGGCAGTTAATGCGAGTGAACGCAGCATCAATAGGACCGGGGATGCCCCACACATCTTTAATGAGTTTGGGATAGCCCGGCATTACAGATTTTTCATCTAACTCAAAGAAATATTCTCCTGAAACACAAATAAAAGTAAACTCTGGATTACTCTAACCAAGAAAAAAATGCATATGATTGTATTTCAAAAACTCACCCCTGAAAGCAAAGATAGAGCCATTCTTTAACTGCATGAAGGCGTCGAAGGGGCGGCCGCTACAGGCGACGGCATCTGGATCGGATGGAGGTGTGTGGCTGTGGTTTGCAGTAGTCAATGGCAGGATGGTGGTGGTTGTTAAGTCTGGTTCTGCTGTCGCGTTTGTTGTCGTAGGCCATTCCTCTTCAGGCTCCACAAATGTGTCGCCGCGAGCTGAGAAAGTGTTTAAAATATAGCATTTTACAATATTTGCTTCATATTTTATTAGGTTCTTAAATGTGTCTTTTAGTGCCATTGGAATGATTGTTTTCAAATGTGTTTCTTGAACGCTGGCCATCTCCCATTGAATGAGTCGGTTCAAACAAGAAGCAATGTTTTGAAAATTTGAAAATTTCAAGTTCAGTATCTCGGAAAATTGGAGTATTGTGAAAAGGTTCAATTTGAGACACTTGCTGACACACTCTACTCAGCTAATTAACTCAAAACATCTGCAAAGGCCTTTAAATCATCTCATAGTCTAGCTCTGTAGGCTACACAATCATGGAGAAGACTGCTGACTTGACAGTTGTCCAAAAGACGACCATTAACACCTTGCAAAAGGAGAGGAAGACAAAAAGGTCATTGCAAAAGAGGCTGGCTGTTCAAGCACAGTAATAGAGAGGCGAAGGGAAGGAAAAGATGTGGTAGAAAAAATGTGTTACAGTACTAATCAATCTACAGGTTATTTAGTGCTCTAACATCCTAAAGTTTGACTTCTCATAGTTTTTCAGAATAACAGTAAATCAAGTTTATATGTCAGGAGTTCCTGTTCGTAATACTGTTGCATTATGTTAAAAATGTATTTTATGCTCATTTAATTTAACTTTCATAACTGTTGAAAAAAATATTATCAACAATTCAAGTGTGTACTGTCGAGTTGCTTTTGAAACATTTGATAAAACTGTAATTTTAAATAAAAATGTAATTTAATATATATTTTTTTGCAAAGATAAATGACAAAATATGTTTACAGTTACATAATAACAAGGTCGTAGTCCAGAATCTTAAAAATATATCTTGTAATGTTGTATTACTTTCATCCAAGCTGACGGGGTCAATAGTAGCAATGTGTAACTTATGTTCAAAGTGAAATTATACTGAAGTCTTTCTACATTTGTACACCTGGTATTAACATACCACACACTGTAAAAGCAGCAGAAAGTTAAAACAACTTGGTTTTGCAAGTCAAGTCAATCTACTATTTTAAGTTTTGACCTGGGATAAGTTGACATAACCAGCCCAGTCTCCTGAAGATGCGTTGAAGTGTAAAAATTATGCAATACATACGCCAAATTCCACTTTGGCGTGCATATGATACGCAAGTCCTTCCCATTCACTTAAACGGTGCAACTTTTTTTGTCGTTTTATTTATTATATACCATTTTTGCTTGGGTTTAGGGTTAGAACAAGTTTTTGTTATATAAAAATGACATCCTAACTAACCCAAACCCCAACTCTAAACCCAACTCCAAGCGACCATGGCTTAAATATGGACAAAAACATGGAGAAACCTGTATATTAAATAACCTCATTAAGCAAATCTAAAATCTAACCCTAAACCCAAGCGAAAATGGTTTAAAAAACAGAAAAAAATTGAGAAACCAATAAATAAAACGACAAAAAAAGATGCACCGTGTAAGTGAATGGGAAGGACTTGCGTATCATATGCACGCCAAAGTGGAATTTGGCGTATGTATTGCACGATTTTTACACGTTTTACACTATTTATACGCATCCTCAGGAGACTGGGTAGACATAACTTATAAAAAAACTTAAACTTAAAAAGTTGAAATTGTTTAACTTATTTGTTAAGTAAAAGTAACATACAAATATATATGATTTTTACAGTACACTTGTAGGTTATTGACCACAGTAAAAATATATCTCTGTCTAAAACATTCTTTTAAAATTAATTTTTTTTCTGAAAAATTGCTCCCGCTGTCGCCTACTTAACAAGACAAAAATACAGGAAAACATTTGTTACGATACCATTTAACATTTTTACTGTTAGAATCTTCATGAACTAACAATTAGTATTATATTTTGTAAAAATGTTGTTTTAATGAAAAGTAAGATCATTTGGTTTGCCATATTATTGAAAACTCAAAGCTGAACTAAAGTTCTTACTCTTCTTGCGACAGATGCTGTCGAAATCCATGCAGCAGCTTCCATAGTACTTGCACATTTGATCACACTGACATTTCTTCAAAGGATTAAATCCATTTTTACAACGTCCCACGCATGAATCTGCACAAAATACAATAATTGTTTTAATAGCACCGTAAAAATAAGTTGGAAATCAAAATTGTTTGATGGATTGGTATTACCCTCCGCAGCAAAAGAAGTGGCCAATACGACAACAAGACACAATAAGATCACAAATTTCATTTTTAGCAGCACATCTGCCAGCAGCGAGTAGCTTAACTCTTAACAACAGCGTGACTGAATGAAAGAGGACAGCTCATGAAGTCGATCGATTGTTCCAAAAGTCACCAACCCCCTTGTTTGTTTAGCTTTGACCCAAATGTTGTCCTCTTACCCGTAAATAAAACCACAGGGTTGATTCAAAGGTAAGAGATTTTACCTAAGATTTAAACAAATCGGTCACCACTCTCAGGAAAAAAATTGTCAGGTGGAGCATTTCCTTTTAAAAAGGTCCTATGTAACATTTAGGTATACATTAGGTACTAATATGTAATTTTGAGGTACTAATATGAACTAAAGGTGTACTTTTTGAAAGGCTACTGCCCAACTGACAGCTCTGGACAATTTTTGGACCATTTTCTCTGACAGCGTATAATTTATAAAGATATTGGCAGTGCGGGTTTAAAAAATGTGTGACCTGAATAAAGTATTGAACTGTGAGCCACAGAGTCTCACATTAACTCCTCTGTTTGTTTATAAAATGCTTGATGTTTAGACTTTGACATTTAAAATGGATCCACAGTAAACACAAAAGAGATTAAAGATTATTGCTATATTTAATTTACATTCACAGTATATGTGAGACATGAAAGCCCCATATGATTAAGAAATGATATATTCCAATCTGAGGAAGATCTGGAGAGTTACTACAAGGGCTATATCATAAACCTAAATGTAAATAAGCAAGTAATAAACATTTACATTTCTATGGCATGTGCTGACCAAGGTGCTGAAAAGCATAACTTGGGTTTAACTTAAAGGGGACGTTTCACAAGATTTTTGTCCCCAGAGTACATATGTGAAGTTTTAGCTCAAAATATCACATAGATAATTTATTATAACATGTTAAAATGTAGGTGTGAGCAAAAATTTTTGAGTTTGCAAATGAGCTGATCTCTGCACTAAATGCCAGTGCTGTGGCTGGATAGTGCAGATTAAGGGGTGGTATTATCCCCTTCTGACATCACAAGGGGAGACAAATTTCAATTACCTATTTTTTCCATGCTTGCAGAGAATAGTTACCAAAACTAAATTACTGGGTTGTTATTTCTCATATTTTTTAGGTTGATAGATGGGTACCCAATTATAGCACTTAAACATGGAATAAGTCAGATTTTCATGTTATGTCCCCATTAAGGGAATAGTTGACCCAAAAATAAAATTCTGTAATTGTTTCACCCTCAAGTTGTTTCAAACTTTTTACAAACTCTTCTTTGTTTCGCTAAACAGAAAGGAAGATCATCCATAGTACACTGCAAAAAATGATGTGTTAATTTTTAACACATTGTGTGTGTCATGCCATTTAATGCGTTATTTCATGATAAAATAAATGAAAGGGACAACACAAGTTGTGTTAAAAACAGTGATGGGAGTAACGCCCTACAATTAATTCCATTACTGTATTTCCACTACTTTAAGCGGTAATAAACATTTAACGAAGTTTTTTTTTTAAATTAAGTAACGCAGTTACAAAAATTGAAATTTAAATGAGTTGGTTACTCACTTTACTCTATTTTGTGATAAATGAACACTTGCAGACAAGACATTTCTGATCTAATGTCGCAAGACAATGAGGGGCGGCACAATAAATAATAACACAGAAGGTGTGTTAGTTCAGGGACGACACATTAATTGTCTGCAAGTGTTCATTTATCACAAAATAGAGTAAAGTGAGTAACCAACTCATTTAAATTTCACTAATTGTAACTGCGTTGCTTGATTTAAAAAAATGTTTATTACCGCTAAAAGCAGTGAAATTACAGTAACAGAATTAATTGTAACGCGTTACTCCCATCACTGTTTTTAACACAACATGTGTTGTCCCTTTTATTTATTTTAACAATGCCTTAAATGGCATGACACACACAATGTCTGAAAAATTAACACATAATTTTTTGCAGTGTATAAGAAAAATACTAAAGAAGTCAATGATTCTCACATTGGTTTTACAAAATATATTTCTTTGTGTTCAGCAGAAATTTATAAAAGCTTGTAACAACAAGAGGGTGAGTAAATGATGACAGAATTTATATTTTGGGTGAACTATATCACTTTATACATCATACACTCTTGCTGTTGCTAAACTGGTAGAGCAATACGTCAGCAATACGTGGATTTATTATATATATTGCTTTAATATTGTGTAATATTAATACAATTTTATTTTGTAGTATAGTAAAAATGTCCATGTGTCTTTGTTTATAACCCTCATATCCTTTTGATTTCCATAAAACGGTAAGTTGATGTCCTTGATTCTCTGACTATTATGTAGAATGACTGGACTTTGGCTTTTATTGAGGTCAAAATCCATAAGTGGGTCATTGAGGAAAAGATAAGAGTCTGAATTCAAGAACAAAGTTCATTATCAATTTACAGTATTAATGCATTTAATACATTTTAACATAGCTGCTGCCTTAAAGGAAGTGTAAGGTGGGTTAGTAAGGACTGGGCAGAAGCTTTTTGACAAGAATTACACTAACATTATAGGAACTTCCAAGCTAACTAATTTCATAGTATAACTTTTTACCTATGTTATTTAATCACTGGGTTTACGATTTTACTCATTTAAATTTTTGCGGCACAACTTTCATATTTTCATCCAAGAAAAAAAAACAATATGTGTCCTTGAGAGTTATTTCCCAATCGATTGTGTTTGGACGACAGCCAAAAGCCATTAGGCAGTGTCGCAAGATAAAATTAGCCTCGGTGTCTGTTAGACTACTATGAAGATGTTACAATGCCCATAAAAGCTGTCTATGTCTATAATAATGACGAATATACAATATCCATTTAACTATATAAAAGTTCAGTCTATTCATTCCGTCAATGGAATGCCAGTGGAGGCAAACCTGACTTACATATCATCCAAAACAGTAAGGGTTAAATCTTTTTCTTATAGGTTCTCTAGATATGTCGTTCTTACTTTAAGTAAGATTTTCCAGTGTTTTAGCTCACATATAAACCGTAACACTCCAAAGGTTGTGCAAGTGAGATTGCGCAACATACAAGGAAACTTTATCTCTAAGGAACAGACTCGGAAGATGAACAAAGCTTTGGAAAAAATGTTGTATATGTTGGACCTTTAGCATGCATCAGGCGGGTACAGTTGTAATAGTACCACAAAGTCCGTAAAAAAATGTAAATGGCCTTTTTTGGCACTGAGATTTTAAAATGACACTGATAAAAAAAAATTTAAATTAAGAGAGCTTCATGGAGCCATCTGTATTTATACAGGAAGACTGTGGAGAAGATTTCTTTCCATATAAAATCTGATTTAATAGCAATATAAAGTTCAAAGTCTTTTAGGATTAATAATTAATAAAAAATTATAAGTATAAGCAATGGTCTCTGTACTCTACAGTACTGATGATTATCAGGCGTTCACATGCTGATATTGTTGTTCTTGATCTCATTGTTTTTATTTTCATGCATGAATTGGGTGTCATAAAACATATTCACTTCCTTGTTTTTGATTTTATGATTTTAGTAGGCATTCACTAACCATTATAATTTTGTCATATTTTATGAAAAAATATTTGTAGAATTTTAATACTTGATGTCTATAATTGTTTTGTTAATGCAAGTAAACACAAAATTGTGCTGAATGAAATGAATGCAGGTTTTACCTCAAAAAAATAAAGAAGAGTTTCGTTGCCAAATCAATATCAATTGAATAATTGAACTGCAGTTGGTTTGTTTTGATTTAAACCTTCATAACTTAAAAAATACAGCTAAGTAGCACCATAAAACAAAATAATAACATGATAACATAATAATAAACATGTTTTGACAAAAATGTAAAAAAATGGATTTATCTCGTTGTGCAACGAAACTCTTCATATATATGTGTATATATATATATATATATATATATTTTTTTTTTTTTTTTTTTTTTTTTGAAATATATTATTAATTATTCAGAATTTTTTTTATAAACCAATACTTAAAGTGACATCCTAACGCAAACACCAAATCTAACCCTAAACCAATGGTTTGAAAATAAGAAAAAGCAGTTGAGTAACAAATTCGTACGATCACGAAAAAACTCGGAAATTTGTGAAAATATTACGAAAAAAAGAATCAAAAAGTTACGTGACTATATCATGAAATTTCGTGAGACTGGGTAGGCTAGATCACTTTAAATGTTTTGCCTGTGGTTTCAACCATTTCCTTTTGTTTATCTGTAATTCTCACTCATTATCACATGTTTCCCAATAACAAGCAGTTTCGGTAACCTTGCATGAATAACGGTGATGTAGTACAACATTCTCGGGATTCCTAATGTTTTGTTCTTTGATGACACAGTATGAAAGGTTAAAAAGTTTAGATGAGCTTTTAATACACACCATCAGACTAAGTCTCAGAACAGATAACAAAAGTCTTAATCTTTTGACCACAGAGCAATCCACATTTTTTGTCCATCTTTATCCCTCCCCTTGTTCACAAAGTTAATGTTTAATTTTTCTGATGTGACGATGGCTATAAACACATTGATCGTGTTCGGCCTCTTGCGCTCGGCTCCCATCATCAGCATTGCTTGCTCTTCCTTCACCACACGCCTGTCATCGGTAGCTCAGGAACAGAAGACATGGACATTAAGTCGGTTTTCCGATGGCTGTGGGTTCACAGAAACTACCTGATCATCTTCATCACCCCCTTTCTGATCCTGCCTCTGCCTTTGGTCATCCCTACATCAGTAAGTGCTTCTGTGCATATGTACTTTGTTGATGACTTGATCTTAAATGGCTTATTTTTACTGGTTGCACTTTATTTTACAGTATGTGCACTTTGTGTACTCATTCACCCAATTAAATACTAAATAAAGTAATGTAATATGGATTTAATATGGGTAAGGTTCAAGGCTGGTACTCAGTAAAAAATGTAACTTTTAACAATAACAGTTACTTTAACATCCACAGAACTTTTCGGATGCTACCTGTTACTGAGGCTGTCAGTAGCCTTTCAACAAGTACACCTTTGTATCTAAAGAGTTAATATAAGTACATAAAATGTGTAGGCTATACATACAATATCTGTACCTAAATGGTAGATATTAGGACCCTTTTAAAGGGCACTGCCCCAGTGACAGCTGTAGGGGAATATTTGGTCACACTTTATTTTACGGTATCACTGTTACAGTGTAATTATACATTTAAGTACTTACTATAGGGTTGGGGTTAGGATTAGGGTTTGGTTTAGGGTTAGTTGCATGTAATTATGCATAATTAACTGTTACCATTACTATAATAATTACATGCATGTGTAACAAAGACACCGTAAAATAAAGTGTTACCGAATATTTTACATAATATGATGGTAAAATTTTTACATAATCAATTAGACCAAATAGACTATTAGGGTTACACTTTTCAGTCTACTTTTGTGTATGTGCGTTTTTAAATAGCCAGTTGACTGAAATTGAAAACAAAAGCATTGCTAACATTACCCTGTGGTTTAGCTCATCTGTTTATCCATTTTGGAGCTAAACTTTATTATAATAATGATGGCTAAAAACTGTACATTTAAGATGTGAACAGCTGGATTTACACAGCTTGCAGAGGTCATCCAAAAACAGCTGAGGTTACGAACAGAGAAAACAAAGCAGTGTGGCACACGGTTTCTCCAGAAACATTGTCCTCGAGGACCTCACTTTACATTAAAACACATTTTTCGAGGATCAAAGATTGATCGTACAACACTGTAATAAATTTTTTGTTAACCTAAAAAGTACATGATATTGTTATGAAAAAAATGTCAGTTAATTTGTGACGCAAAATCATATTCAATCAACTTATTTTTAAATATTTTTATATATTATATTGTGTCAATTATTATTTTTAAGTTGAATTTTAAGCATAACATTTTACTATTTAGTGAATGTTTTATTTTACTGTAAAACAAATTGATGTATTTATGCAGCAGTTTCCCAGTAACTTGCTGTAGATTTATATTTATGTAATTTATTGTCAACAGTTTGTTCAAAGAAAAAACAATATTAAACATTAATAAGTTTTTGTCTTTACAAAATAAAATGATAAAAAACAGCCTCATGCAACACACACTGTAAAAAAATCCGTAGAAATTACAATGTTATTGCAGCTGGGTTGCCGGTAATTTACCGTAGATTTAAATTTATGCTATAGTTTGTTCAAAGTTAAATAAATGTTAAATATTAACAAGTCTTTATCTTTGCAGAATAAAACTATACAATAACAGCCTCATGCAAAGCATTCTGGGAACCAGAAATCATCATCAACCTTTTTCTGTTTTTTGCTTCAGATTTTGTTTCCCAAAATGTTTTGCTTGATGTTGTTTTTTTAGTTTTACTCTGTAAAGACAAAGACTTGTAAATGTTTAATGTTCATTTAACTTTGAACAAAATGTTGCCAGTAAAAAAACATAAATTTAAATCTACGGTAAGTTACCGGCAACCCAGCTGCAATTTCTACGGAATTTTTTTACAATGATTCTGGGCACCAGAAATCCTCATCAACCTTTTTTCAGTTTTTCTCTGACTTTGGTTCCCAGAAACACTTTGCATAATGCTGTACTTTTATAGTTTTTTCCTTGTAAAGATAAAGACTTGTTAATGTTTAATGTTCATTTATCTTTGAACAAACTGTTACCAGTAAATAACATGCATTTAAATCTACAGTAAGTTACTGACAAACAGCTGTGAGTAATACTGTCATTTCTACAGAAATTTTTTAACGGTGTAAGTAAAACAGGATTGAATTTGGCAGCAAATAGGAATTATTTTGCCATAATACTTTTGAATAGCATCATTTATTTTTTATATTTAATGCCATTACACAGTTTCATGTTAATTTTTGGTACAATAAACTGATTACTGTATCGGAAAGTTTAAACATGTTTTAATGCCTTTCATCTGGTCATAAAACTCAATAGTGCCTTCATAAAAGTCAAATGCATTAAAAGATGTTTATGGTGGTTTATGATCAAGGGTTACATTATTATACGTTATCAGTGTTCTGAGATTTAAAAGAGATACAGTATATATTGAACCCATGCATGCAGAACATGAGATATAAATAACCATACTGAATGCGTGAATCATGCTGTTTTCACTGGAAAAAAAGTACTTAAATTGGTAACACTTACGTGTAACTAAAGTGAAATTTAAAGTTAAATAGTAAAACACTTCAAGTGTTACCAATAAAAAAATGTTTTTTAAGTTCCAAGTTCACTTTTTACAGTGTATGATAAATCATTTCTTCCTCATTGCTAATCTTATTACACTAAAATTGTGTCTATTGTGATCTTTAGGAAGCGAGGTGTGGTTATGCCATCATTCTCATGGCGCTGTATTGGTGTACAGAGTGTATCCCATTGGCCGTCACAGCCCTGCTGCCTGTTGTCCTGTTTCCTATGATGGGCATCATGGAATCTGACAAGGTATCAGACTGTTAATGTTGACTGCACATGTCTTGAAAATGTTATACTCTAAAATACATGTTTAAAAAATATAGCCAACAGTCTGCCTATAGTTTGTTTAATATCATATAAGCATGAATGAAATGATCTTGGTCATGTACAGTACACTGAAAACCATTTAGGACTTTATCACATGTCTCAGCAGAATTATTGACATCATCATGAGATCTATCTAATGATTCAAAGGACAAAACTTTACAGGCTATAAAAACAGCTTTTATGAACCTCACATCAGATCTTAATCTTTTTTTACATTCTTTATCTTTTTCTTGCACTGTAAAATACGCAAGCATTTTTGTCAAATCATTAAAAAATGAAGTTATAAACAATTTAATTTGATTTTATAAGTTATGTCAATTTTTCACAAGCCAGAACTTAAAATAGTAAGTTGAACAGACTTGCAAAACCAAGTTGTTTTAACTTCATGTTGCATTTTTTAACAGTTCAGTTTTAATGGGATCGTATGCTTGTCAAAAGTAATGCACTGTAGTGAGTTTTAAATTAGTTGTTTATTAAACGCATGTTTCATATTTAAAGTCGCCATGAAAATAAAATTAAAAAGTAATTTGTCTTGAAATATTGTGGTTTTTTTTTATACAAATGACTTATCTGTGAGCTTCATTATTTAAAAAAAAATTCATGTGCCCTCATAACCTTCAATCAAAATCATAATCCTCCCCTCCTCAAAACGATCTCTCTTCACTTCTGGTCATATGGTATGCAGGTGGGTGGGGCCTGGGAATATATATATATATATTTATATATATATATACAACAGTTCTTTCTGGTTCTCGAATCTGATTGGCTAAGAGCTATGCGATATTGTGCTGATAACGGCACTGTAACCGCTTTACCTTTCGTATCATTCCGCCACCTAGTGAATGGAGGTCCTCTAAACAGGCTCATCTCTGAATGGAAACACTGCAGACACACACAACCGCGCTGTTTTGAATCACTCTCCATGTGTCTCATTAGTTCACTAGCTCATAAATCAGTCTGTGAATCCCCAATCGGAAGTTATTATTCCGTCAAAGATCAGCGCTTTTGGACGTTACGTTAAAATTAATGGGAGTAATGTCTTGGCACATCGTGTGGACACTTGGAAAGAGGAATGTAAACACTCGTTTTTTTCTGGAGCTACTGTATATCTCTTATCAGACCGCGAAAACACTGTGGAACTGCAGGTAAGCACTGCAGCTTTTAAATGTGGACATTGATCATTTACTTTATCGTGACGTGACTATTAAAACATGTTATGAGATATCGCCACTGGTATATTTATAAGCAGCATGCAAAAACATCTCTCTGACACTTATAAAAAAACGTTTTATATAGTACTGACAAGAACGAAGTCTAATAATAACCGAGTGCTCGTATCGCGTTATGATGAAATGGTAAACCAATAGTAACGTTATAGAAGTATAGTTTTATTAACTTTTACCTTGCGCCAAAACAATAACAACACAAAAGACACTAAATGTGAATAAGAAAACAAGTAATATTTTCATCATGACACCAAATACTGCTGATTTGATCTAATCAGGCCAAGTAGTTCTCAAACAAAGAGGCTTTTAAAATGACTCTGTTGTTGTTTTCTAGTTTTCGTTTTTCAAACGTGTGCCGTTGAACTGTTGTATAAAAGCAATATCGCTCTCGGAGTCGTGTGATATAGCTCTATATCATCACGCCTGTGATTGCCTCCGGCACTCGGCCTACGGCCTCGTGCCTCTTTTTTTTTTATAAATACTACATTATATTGTGTGATTATGCAGGCACACTGTAAAAAAGTTGCTGTAATTAGGCAGCTGGTTGCCAGTAACTTACTGTAGAAGATAAAGACTGAAAATGTTTCATGTTCATTTAACTTTGAACAAACTGTTGCCAGTAAATAACATAAATGTAAAATCTACAGTAACTTACTGGCAGTTAGTTGCCAGTAATACCCAGTAATACTGTAATTTCTACAGACATTTTTACAGTTTACATTTGATGCTTTTTTAAAATGGTTATATTTTAGCTATTTATATTTTTTACTTATTGTCATGGGTCACAAGATGTTACAGGCCATAACAATATCATCTGATAATTTTTTTTTTGACAGTGTTCACTATTGACTCATGCTGAAAACATTAGTGACAATTAGCATATGTTTGTCTTTCAGGTGTGTATTGAGTATTTAAAAGACTCCAACATGCTTTTTATCGGGGGACTGTTGGTGGCTATTGCTGTGGAACACTGGAACCTCCACAAACGCATCGCCCTCCGGGTTCTCCTGATAGTTGGAGTTCGACCCGCTTTGTAAGACCACAGTTAGTCAGAATGTACAAAATGTGTGTTTTTAACTAATAAGCTTCTTCAACGATAACCGTCTGTCGTCTACAGGCTGATGTTGGGCTTCATGGTTGTGACTGCCTTCCTCTCCATGTGGATTAGCAACACGGCCACCACAGCCATGATGTTGCCCATTTCTCAAGCTGTACTCGAGCAGCTCAGCGCCACAGAAGCAGAAGCTGATGAGAAAGAAGCACAAGATAACCAAGCTTTCGAATTGGCTGAGGTCTCCGACACCAAACTTGCTGTGGAAAATACTACCGGGGACAAACTCAATAGTATGTCTGACATCTTGATATTACATATCGTTTGATAATACACAAGGGTTATTTCATCCAATAATGATAATTATTTTGTATTGTTTCATATATCAATACAATGAAAGTCAATAATGACTGAGGCTGGCCATCTCTATTATACTATACAGTCTAAATTGTTTGACATAACAGAATCCTCATTTTGGGTGAATTGTCCTTTGTTGTTGGGTAAAATTTGGACAAATGTGGATCTTAACAATTTATTTAAACCAATGGTGGGACTTGTCCATATTTTATACAACCATACAGTAAACATTTAAATCCAATTTATATGACATGATCGAACATGCTTTTAAATCTTGACAGACAGCTCAGATCCAGAAACGGGAATCATTTCAGCATCTGAAAGCAGGGCGATGGAACGCAAGGCTCGAAATCTTCATCTTTTTAAAGCGATGAATCTTTGCGTGTGTTACTCTGCCAGTATCGGAGGAACAGCGACTTTAACCGGCACAACACCAAATCTCATTCTGAAGGGCCAGATGGATAAGTAAGTACACCAAATCTCACACCACATCTGTAACAATAACGCAACATATAGTGAAAAAAGAATATATATATATATATATATATATATATATATATATATATATATATATATATATATATATATATATATATATATATATATTCACACTGTAAAAAAGTTGGTTCAACTTAAAAAAAGTAAGTTACCTGATTGCTTTAAAATTTTACGATAATTTTAACTTAAAAATATCAGTTACAATTTTTACACAACTTTTTTGAGTTAAAGGCGGAGTGCACGATTTTTGAGAAACACTTTGGAAAAGGAGTCGGGCCGAGTACCAAAACACACTTGTAGCCAATCAGCAGTAAGGGGCGTGTCTTCTAACCGACATCGTTGCATGGGTTGCCTATGTGTGGGGCGGGTCTATCAAAAGAAGTTCAGATTCTATTGGGGTAGAGACATTTTTGTTAGGTGATTTCAAATGTCAACATTGGCTTTCAGAGATCGTGCACCCTGCCTTTAAATAAAAGTAGAATTAACTCAAAATTTTAAGGCAACCAGTTAAATTACATTGAACCAACAAATCTTTTTTAATTTTCATTTGGATAATATAAGGACCTGGCTACTGCTTTATCAGAAATAACAGCTATTAGACCCAGCAAATAGTAATTTAATAATGGGTTGCCAGGTCTGTTAAAAAATAGCCCAATGACCCTAACCCTAAAATATGCACTATATACGATACCTAAAATACATCTTTTACATTCACTGTTATGCATTACACATAATATAATCATAAAAAGCAATAGTAATCACACTTTCTGTTTTAAAAAAATAAATAAAATCATGATGCTTTAAGATGGACAGCTGGAGATAAAAACCCTTTCATCTTCAACCTGTGAAAAAAACAACCCATGGCAATAGCAGCCTAATTCTGTAGGAAAACTGCAGACTTGGCAACCCTGATCCTGGTAAAATAGCTTTTATATAGAGTAATTATTAAAATGATATTTTTTAATTAAAAAGTGTGGAGTAACACATACATTATTTAGTAAGAATTAATATAATTTTAATTAGATTCTCAGTGCTTTTACCAAAAAAGAATCAAATGTAATTTTTTTATTGTATTTTCGAAAATTCCAAATAATTCCAAACTATTAACTCTTTCCCCGCCGGCGCCATTGATGCGTTATCTTGTCAATTAAGAGAAAACATTTGCATAAAATAAAAGTGTTTCTGGTGAGTTTTTATGTTGATGTGTAATACCGCGATTATCCCAATTTATAAAAAAACTGAAGCAAAATTTTTTTAATAAATATTTACTCATTTTAAACTCTGTATGTTTTGATTATCATTCTGAATCTAATCTCTAACAAAATTCCTTCACAAAAATGCAATTATTTTAGCTTTATGCTAATTTTTTTTAAGAACCCATATTTAAGAGTTCATAAGCAGTTAACGAATATAGATAGGATAAAACTTTTTTTCCTGTTTTGTTTCATTCTTTGTTTGAAAGCAGAGGGTCTGTTTTATTTCATTTGATATATTTTTATGTTTATATATTTTAAAAGAAAATTTTCCTGGAAGGAATTTTGTGAAATCTTTGTGAAAATTACAAAAAATGCTGATGGGCAACTTTTCCAAAAAAGGCTGGCGGGGAATGAGTTAAAAAGGATTTGTTGGTTAGGGTTACTTAAAAAAGTAAGTTACCTGATTGTCTTAAAATTTTGAGTAAATTCAACTTAAAAATATTAGTTATAACTAAAAAAAGGCAACCAGGTAACTTTTTACCAGTGCATCAACCCTAATTTTCAATTATTCTTTTCTATTGCCCAAATAATTTTTTTATATATAAATAATCTCTTACGTTACACTTTTTTTACAGGATTTATCCACAAAACGGTAATGTCATAAACTTTGCCAGCTGGTTCGGTTTTTCCTTTCCAAACATGGTGTTGACACTTCTGCTGTCCTGGCTTTGGCTTCAGTGCATGTACATGGGCTTGAAGTGAGTGTCTGTCTGGACAGTCTGTGCTATCAGACTGAAATATTAAAATGCATTATCCTAAAACTTCATTAAATGTCAATGATATCTTCTGAAAATCATACTAAATTTACATTATCTTGATTTTTTTATTTCTTGAATTTTAAAAAATCATTCGGCTGCGGACAGACAAACGAGGGAGACTCACAAGCCTACAATGTGATGAAGAATGAATATAAGAAGTTGGGTCGCATGTCTTTTGCCGAGTCTGCGGTGCTCACCGTCTTTATATTATTGGTGATATTGTGGTTTACAAGAGAACCAGGTTTCATGCCAGGCTGGGCTACTGAGCTTTTCAACAAAGATGGAGAGTGAGTTGACCCAAAACTATTCTGCCATCATTTATTACTCACCGTATTACAAACATGAATGGAACGCAAAGAAGTTTGGCCAAACTGATCTTTTTTTTTTCAAGAAATATACATGTGTCAGTTTCTTATTTGTCTTTTCACAGTTATGTCACGGATGGCACTGTAGCCATTTTAATGTCAATGCTGTTCTTCATCATTCCATCACGAGTGGAGTGTTGCTCTTCACAAAAAAATATGGAT
Organism: Misgurnus anguillicaudatus; assembly: GCF_027580225.2. Classification (NCBI taxonomy): domain Eukaryota; kingdom Metazoa; phylum Chordata; class Actinopteri; order Cypriniformes; family Cobitidae; genus Misgurnus; species Misgurnus anguillicaudatus. The sequence goes on from NC_073345.2 coordinate 10,056,812, forward strand.
GATGATGATGATGATGAGTCTGAAAGAGTAGATCAGGATGGTAAGATCCTCCTCCAATAATATGCAGTATTTGTTTCAGACAAAAAATATACTAGAGCTGCTCTCTTATCTGTTTTACAAAAGCAGGAAAAAAACAAAATACAAAGAACACACCGGAGAAGGCAACAACCAAGTGGACGGCCCCTCCAACTCTTTTAAACTGGCAAGTGGTGCATGAACGGATGCCCTGGAACATAGTTCTGCTGCTGGGAGGAGGATTTGCGTTGGCGAGTGCCAGTGAGGTAAATTATGCTTAAATAACACACAACAAGTATTTTTGAGCATTGAACTTCACTCCATATTGTGGTCAGTCATGGTGTGTTTGTGTGTGCGCAGGAATCTGGATTATCCAAGTGGTTGGGTGAAAGTTTGTCTCCTCTGCAGAGCATCCCACCCTTCGCCATCGCTCTGACAATCTGTCTGGTGGTGGGGGTGTTCACCGAATGCTCAAGCAACACAGCGACCACCACTCTCTTCCTCCCTATTCTTGCTTCCATGGTAAGTACGAATGCATAGCTTTAATACACAGTCTATGCTCTTATCAAACAAAAGACAAAGCCATTGTATTAAATCATGTATCTGCTGACATGTGAAATGCTTAATGTCCTCAGGCCACGACAATCGAGCTCCATCCTCTGTACGTCATGATACCTTGCACCCTTAAGGCATCACTAGCGTTCATGCTTCCTGTTGCCACTCCACCCAACGCCATTGCTTTCTCCTACGGCAACCTCAAAGTCGCAGACATGGTATGGTTGGACATTTATCTCCTGCGAGCTTTTTACTTTTAAATAGTTTAGTTATTCACAAGAGTTTATTGTACATTACCAGTGTTGGTCAAGTTACTTTGAAATAGTAATTAGTTACTGATTACTTCCCTAAGAAAGTAATCCCGTTACTTTACGGATTACTTATTTTCAAAAGTAATTAGTTACTTTACGCTGATGTTTTGTCATCTTTAACTGGGTTAAACTCAAAGTAATATCGGTACTTCCAAGCATTAAACGCTGCATAATCTTGTTCTCTTCCGCGCTCCATGTTGTCTTTTCATGTTTAACACTACACTGACTGACGGCGCGGCGCTCATACGTCATTGTCACTCGACTCGCGTCACGACACGAGAGAGTCTCACGAAACAAAATCAAGGTTAAATAACGCAGTAACGCAGCCTGCTTACGGGGAAGTTTTGCGATTGTAATCCCATGCTTTACTCGTTACTTGAAAAAGTAATCGGATTACAGTAACGCGTTACTTCTAATGCGTTACTGCCCATCACTGTACTTAACAAATGACATTCACAATGCAAACTCAATGCAAATTTTACCTTAAATCGACATCTAAGTATTTAGACATTTAAAGGAATAGTTCACCCAACAAGGAAAATTCTGTCATCATGTTGTTGTTGTTGTAAACGTGTATGAGTTTCTTTATTCTGTTGAGCAGCACACATTGACTTACTCATAGTAGGAAAAAACAAATACTATGGAAGTCAATGGGTACAGTCAAACGTGTAATATAACTATAGTGTGACTATAGTCTCTCCTCTATTCTCTTCTTTCCTCTTTTCTCTCTCCCCTCTCTTCTCTCCCCTCCACTTATCTTCTTTTCTCTTCCCTCCTCTCCTTTCCTCTCCTCTCCTCTCCTCTCTTCTCTCCTTTCCTCTATTCTCCCCTATACTCTCCTTTCCTCTTTTCACTCTCCTTTCACTCCTCTCTTCTCTCCCCTCCTCTTGTCTCTTTCCTCTTTTCTCTCGCTCTCCTCTTTTCTCTTTCCTCTCCCTCCTTTCTTATCATCTCCTCTCTTTCCTCTCCTATCACTCTTTTCTTTCCTCTTCTCTCACCTCCACTTCTCTTGTTATTTCTTCCCTCTTTTCTCTCCCTCTCCTCTTTTCTCTTCCCTCTCCCTCCTTTCCTATCACTCCTCTCTTCCCTCCTCTTCTGTCATCACTTCCCTCTCCTATCACTCCTCTCTTTCCTCTTCTCTCGCCTCCACTTCTCTTCTTATTTCTTCCCTCTTTTCTATCCCTCTCCTCTTTTCTCTTCCCTCTCCCTACTTTCCTATCACTCCTCTCTTTCCTCTTCTCTCGCCTCTACTTCTCTTCTTATCTCTTCAATCTTTTCTATCCCTCTCCTCTTTTCTCTTCCCTCTCCCTACTTTCTTATCAATCCTCTCTTCCCTCCTCTTCTCTCCTCTCTTCCCTCTCCTATCACTCTTCTCTTTCCTCTTCTCTCGCCTCCACTTCTCTTCTTATTTCTTCCCTCTTTTCTCTCCCTCTCCCTCCTTTCCTATCCTTCCTCCTCTTCTTTCCTTTCCTCTCCTCTCTTCTCTCCTTTCCTCTCTTGTCCCCTACTCTCCTTTTCTCTTTTCACTCTCCTTTCACTCCTCTCTTCTCTCCCTTTCTCTTCTCGCTCTCCTCTCCTCTCTTCCCTCCTCTTCTCTCCTCTCTTCCCTCTCCTATCACTCTTCTCTTTCCTCTTCTCTCGCCTCCACTTCTCTTTTTATTTCTTCCCTCTTTTCTCTCCCTCTCCCTCCTTTCCTATCATTCCTCCTCTTCTTTCCTTTCCTCTCCTCTCTTCTCTCCTTTCCTCTGTTGTCCCCTACTCTCCTTTTCTCTTTTCACTCTCCTTTCACTCCTCTCTTCTCTCCCTTCCTCTTCTCGCTCTCCTCTTTTCTCTTCCCTCTCCCTCCTTTCCTATCATCTCCTCTCTTCCCTCTCCTATCACTCCTCTCTTTCCTCTTCTCTCGCCTCCACTTCTCTTCTTCTCTCTTCCCTCTTTTCTCTTCCTGTCCTATTTTCTCTTCTCCCTATTTTCCTCTCTTTCCTCTCCTCACTTCCTTCTCCTATCACTCCTCTCTTCCCTCTTTTCTTTTCTTCTCTTCTCCTCTACTCTACTCTCCTTTCCTCTCTTTTCACTCCTCTCTTCCCTATTCTCTCCTTTCCTCTCTTCTCACCTACTCTCCTTTTCTCTCTTCCCTCTCCTTTCACTCCTTTTTTTCCTTTTCTTTTCTCTCCCCTCCTCTTCTCTTCTTCTCTCCTTCCTGTCCTCTCATTTCATCTCTCTCATTTTTCTCTTCTCTTCCCTCTCCTTGCACTTTTCCTCTTCTCCTCTTCTTCTCTCTTCCCTCTTTTCTATTCCTCTCCTCATTTCTCTTCCCTCTCCCTCCTTTCCTCTCGTCTCTCCCCTACTATTCTCTACTATTCTCCTCTTCTCTCTTCCCTTTTTTCTCTCCCTGTCCTATTTTCTCTTCCTTCTCCCTCTTTTCCTCTCATCTTCTCTCTTTTCTCGCTTCCCTCTCATTCCTCTCCTCTCCTCACTTCAATCTCCTATCACTCCTCTCTTTCCTCTTCTCTCGCCTCCACTTCTCTTCGTATTTCTTCCCTCTTTTCTCTCACTCTCCTTTTTTCTCTCCTCTCCCTACTTTCTTATCAATCCTCTCTTCCCTCCTCTTCTCTCCTCTCTTCCCTCTCCTATCACTCCTCTCTTTCCTCTTCTCTCGCCTCCACTTCTCTTCTTATTTCTTCCCTCTTTTCGTTCCCTCTCCCTCCTTTCCTATCATTCCTCCTCTTCTTTCCTTTCCTCTCCTCTCTTCTCTCCTCTCCTCTCTTCTCCCCTACTCTCCTTTTCTATCTTCACTCTCCTTTCACTCCTCTCTTCCCTCTTATCTCCCCTCTTCTTCTCTTTTTCCTCTTGCTCTCCTCTTTTCTTTTCCCTTTCCCTCCTTTCCTCTCTTTCCTCTTCTCTCCTCACTTCCCTCTCCTATCACTCCTCTCTTCCTTACTCTTCTCTCACTTTCCTCTCCTCTGTTCTCTCCTTTCCTCTCTTCTCCCCTACTCTCCTTTTCTCTCTTCCCTCTCCTTTCACTCCTCTTTTCTCTCCTCTTCTCCTCTCTTCCCTGTCATCTCTTTCTTCCCTCTCATTTTTCTCTTCTCTTCGCTCTTCTCCATTCTCCTCTGTTATCTTCCTCTCTTCCCTCTCCTTGCACTCCTCTCTTCTTTCCTCTTATCTCCTCTTCTCTTCTTTTCTCTTTCTGCTCCTCTCCTCCTTCTCCTCCGTTCTCTTCCCTCTCCCTTCTCTTCTAGGTGCACTGTGCCTTTAAGCACAATGTAAATGTCACATTCAAAATATTACTGTGTGCCTGAATAAATTTTGTTGTGTTTTCTCTGAAGGCAAAAGCAGGATTAATGCTGAACATCATTGGCATTCTGTGCATCAGCCTCAGCATCAACACTTGGGGATCAGCCATGTTTCAGCTCAACACTTTTCCTTCATGGGCCAACAGCACAAGCAACAACAACACACATGGAACACCATGATTGAAGTCCCATTCAATCCTTTGGTTTAGAGAAAGTACTGAAGGGCCAGAGAATTAAAAAAAAAAGTCAAGAAAGGCAAAAAGCATCACAGTATGCAGAATCCCACCTTTATCAATGACCTCTGGTGCTAGAGCTCATTTTTATATCAAACATCTACTTTTCACTGTATTAAGTCGAGCACTCATGACCAAATGGTTTTGAATTTTGCATCTCAGTATTTAAAAATTCACTCTCAATGATCATAAAGTCAAGCCAAGCAGGTCTTTGTAAATGTGAGTTGGCCCCACATAGTGGTTTTGCTGCCCCCTTGTGGTGGAAGATGATCTTCATCAGAAAAGGTTCATACAGAGCTTTGCTGGACATAATGGGTTTGGTGTTTCATGAGCTCTTCTGTTCTTCCATTTGTGCTGGTTCACGAAAATGTAATTTATAGGGTCTCGTTCAGACCTTTTATATTTCTGATCCCTTTTTGGATCACCGAGCCTGTGTTTACTTTTTTAATACACACTTGAATAAACATATACTCCAAACTAAACATGTTAAAAAATTTTTGTATTTTATTTTAAATTAGCCCTATTTATAATAGTATTTTTTTTAAAACATTAATTTACACCTGAATGGAAGTGTTTAGAATTTGTCCCTTTTATGAATTAAAACAAACTGTATAAAAATGTGTGACAACATTTACTGTACATCAAAGGCTTAAATTTATTCTTAATTGGGGTACACTGAAAAAAGGGAAAGTTTGATTAACTTTGAAAAATTTGAAAGTGAAAAATGTAAGTTAAAAGAGCTTTATTTTTATTTAGGTGTTACCAATAATAATAAAAAGTTTTTCACCTTAAATTTTTCACTGAAAGTTTTGGGTGTTAGCAATTTAGTTATCCAACTTTACAGTGTATATAAAATGCTAATTGATTTTAAGAGAAAAGGCCTACACTGTAAATAATTTTAAGCTGCCTTGATTTTTTAAGTTTAATCAGATTGGCTTTACAAGTCATTTCAATTTACTATATTAAATTTGGCATTAATTGAATTTATCAATTAAGTTGAAGGTATAGTTCATCCAAAGATAAAAATTTTGTCATCGTTTTCTCACTCTCATGTTGTCACAAACCTGTATAAATGTCTTTGTTCTGATGAACACAAAGGAAGATATTTTGTTTGTAACCGATCCGATCAGAGGCCCCATTGACTTCCATATTATACGAAAAAAAATACTGTGGAGGTGTATGGGGCTCGTGATTGGTTTGGTTACAAACATTACTCAAAATATCTTACTTTTTAAGACAAACAGGTTTGTAACAACATGAGATTGCACTAAACGATGAATTTTCATATTTGGGTGAACTAGTGTAATAATTCCTTATTTTTAAGTTTAATAAACTTTCTTGATTAGTGACAAATTGCTAAAAATTATAAAAAATAACTTAAAATTAAAATAAACTCCTTACTTGTCAAAATAAGTTAAAATTAATTGTAAATTAAAGTTGATTAAACCAAAAAGCTTAAAAAGATTTTTTTTACATTGCATCTCAACCATTTTCAACTTGGTTTTAATAAGTTATAGCAACTCATAAATTTAAGTTCATTTGATAAGATCAATATTAGTCAAATTAAATAGTTGAATGACTTTTTCAGACATTTTGATTTAACGTAAACATTTAAGGCAGCTAAAAAAAATTCACAGTGTAGTTATTCAAAGAAAAAAATTGGTATAGAGGTTTCATCTGACGTGCGGTTGGTTTAAACTTTCGATTTGTTTAATGGTTTGACTAGTTGCTAAACTGAACTCTTGAACAAATACCTCCTCAAAAGAAAACAAATGTTTTAGTTTAGGTAATCTATGTGTTATTTTGCTTGTTTTATAAATAAACAACGTTTAAAGTACTTTGTTGTTATTTATTCTTAGCGGAGTTTACCGGAAGTTACGTGTTGACCACGAAAGCTGTTTGTTTATGTTTTTACTGCTGAAACCGTCTATATTATCAGAAACAATTTTTCTCAAGATTAATAAAATAAAAGGATTTTTAAAATTAAGTGTATTAAAATAATCCTAATTTAACTAGATCTAAAGTGACAAGTAAACATTTAATTAATTCATATTTATTGAAGTTATTTTATTTATTAAACAATTTATTTACAAAAAATACAATAGAGACAACTTCAGTATTTTCAAAAAAAAAAATCAACATATACATTTATTTCACTTTTATTCCATACTGGCATTGAACTGTCCAAAACATATGTTTTTATTTATTTCATCAAAATCATTTACAATAAATCACAATCTTAAATAAAGTTGTTACATCTTCGACTAGAAACATTTTCAAGTTATTCATCATCCGCTTTGACGCTCAGAAGTTTTGAAAGTATCATCTTTACCCAAACCAGAAACATTTTTTCTTACATCAGTCTCCTAAACGCACATCTTGCACTATGAATAGAAGAATCATAGTTACGATACATCCTTGGATGAAATGTTAGATCTAACCTCTACGTGCACTAAACATCCATGAAGGAGCTCACTGAAATGTGAGAAAAAGGGAATGTTTTATATAAAGACAGGAGATGCCTCCTGACCTCTCAGACTTTAACTTTAAAGTACTTTAAAAAGTTGAAAACAGGTTTTTTATTCTGTGTTTTCTACGAATACAAAAACACACCACAATATCCGACAGTTGAGATGTCAAGGCTTGTAATCCCTTTTCCGTTCTGTTAGATGTTTTCCATAAAACATATTTCAACCTTTAAAATGTGTTACCAAAGCGACTTCATGTATACTTAACTGCACACCACTGGATATACAGATGACAGATTCATGATTTTCATTTAATTAATTTTTAATTTTTTCTTCGTTTTAATCCACACAAATATCAACAATCCAAAATTAAGTTTATATCAAAATATATCTAATGCAACACAAATCTATCAATATTTTGTCAAGGTCTCGCCATAAAATCATATTACCAGAGGATGAAAAGTTCACGAGCATGAAACATGATGGGATGTAGCTTATTCGGACAGAGAAAAGAAATATTTGACATCTACAATACATGATGACCTTATCTGTTTCTAATACCCACACATACAAACAAACACACACAAAAATTATTTCATCAAAACCCACACACACAAACAATGAACATTAAACCTAAGTACCATTCACATTACCTTACAGTGCCTTGCCCGTACAAAAATGGGCTGGCACTTAATTTGCCTGTTAGGGAACCTTACAAAATAAACAAAGAGAAATACTTGCTGATGTACTGTGAACGATGGCAGTGTTAAACTCAGAGAAAGATATGTATGCATCAGACCAGACTGTACAGTAGTAAAACCGCCTCGACGCACTGCAGGACGTCATCTGTGACACTCATTCAACTGTTGGACAAAGACATGTGATTGGTTTTTAGGTCTGTCAGTCAAACGCTCTGCTTTGGTCCCGCCTGCTGTTGTCCTAAGGTCCTCCGCTGTACGAGTAATCTGCTTTGTTGTGCATGACCAGCTTGTTGTCCACGAAATAAAAGCTGTCAGACTGCGTCTCATAGGGATGAAGGGTCATCTCACGTACTGGATGAAGAACAAAAACATATCAGAGAGCTCAAACATGCATGTTTATTTTCACAAAAAAAAATAATTTCCACATATTGCAGCAAAGATATTGAATATAACAAGATTTTGTTTAAAATGGTCCGTGAGTGTGCATTCACATATGCAGATATGTAAACTAAGCCCTTTGGAGATGCATTAAAACTGCAATTTTGAACTGCATAGAACTGTTGAGGTTCAATAAAGTCTATTTAAAGGTGCAGTGTGTAAATTTTAGCGGCATCTAGTGGTGAGGTTGCGAATTGCAACCAACGGCTTAGTCCACGTCTCACCCCTCTCTTTTGAAGTACATGAAGCTATGGTAGCCGCCACTGGACAAACATGTCATGTAAAAAATGTCCTTTAAGGGCTTCTGTAGAAAAATGGCAGCACAAAATGGCGACTTCCATGTAAGGGGACCCTCGGTGTATGTAGATAAAAAGGTCTCGTTCTAAGGTAATAAACACATAACGGTTCATTATGATAATATAGTGTTGTATATTATTTTGCATTTCTGTCAAAAGATCCTTCTAAAAATGACACACTGCACCTTTAATTAGACATGACAGTGTTCAAATGTTAAAACCCCAGCTCACTAAAGATAACGGCACTTACTGAGATCTTCAGAGAGCGGTGGAAACTCATAGATGTGCTCGCATGTGTTCTTGCTGCTGGGGATACAAAAGCCGAACTCAAAGTCGAAACTCTTGAGCAGCTGTTCACGGAAGTAATGCCTCTCGATCATCCGAAAGTTATTGATGGGGATATCTCCTACTGTGAACTCAACGCTGAAAAAAAGAGAAGATATTCAGTTCTGGTTCCTCAATATTCATTCATCTTGGGAATTCATTTACCTGAGGAAGTGTATCTGCTCGGTAGCTCCCCTAAGGTGAAGTTTATCTTTTTTTTACAAGTGTTTAGCATTCATTACCTCCATGTGAAATAGGAAATGCTTTCATTACTGATAATGGGGCGGTTTCCCGGACAGGGATTAGACTAGTCCTAGACTAAAATAAATGTAAGAGCTGTCCAAACTGACAAGAACTTGTACGGACATATCTTAAAATACATCAGGGCCCTTTGTTTTGCCTCAAAATGCACACAAGTAATGTTTTTAGTAAGGCATGTTTGTTAAAACTAGTTATATTTCCTAATTAAACTAAGGCCTAGTCCTGGATTAAGCTAATCCCTGTCCAGGAAACCGCCCCAATGTGTCTGTTTTCTGATCTTCTGCATGATGAGTTGACTATTGCTGACTGATGGTTATAGTATTTGACCTCAATAATCAGGAATCTACTGAAAGTGAACACTTCTTTAGTAATGAATGTAGTGTCTTTACCTATATGCTACCTTGTTTATTTTCTGAATTTGTAATTTCTTTTCAAAAGAGCATGCTATGATAGTATAGCACAATCTCATTGTATACATTAATGTACGGTGACTTCATTTATCACATCTACAATATTTCTTTCATAATGAGATTTCTCATATATTTACAAGAGCCCTTTTTGGAAGGTAATTGTTTCTCATGGGGATGTATGGCATTTTCAACATTTATTGGGGGTAGTCAGTGATTTTATTGCCGTCCAAATCCAAAATGTCTTTGTTTTTCCCTGACCACCCAGGTAAAAAATCCCTTCCAAATTATGTTTTTTGACAAACACAAAGGTCGTATGGTAATTTAATTGCCATCCGAATCCACATCTCTTTATTTATAAAAGGAGATCAATGCGAAATTCATTCTGCACATCCTTTTAGACCACTGAAAAGCACTGGATGGACGTGTGCTTTGCTTTATTATGCATCGGTAAAGGGGCTTTTTATGTGCATTAAAAACATTGACAAATTCATTACTAAAATGATAAAAAGTAGGCTATATATGCTCATACGGCAATAAAATATATATAATTTCAGATATAATTTTTCATAATATACAAATAAAATTTTACCAGTATATATTTTGAAATATATTTTAAAGCATTTATATTATTGCATTGGAAGAAAAACTTTATATGTTACAAACATGTAACTATAACAGGTTTGAATAGATTCACATTTTATTTAAACTGCTCAACTGCAAAGTATACTTAGGCTATCATTTTATATGTTATACATACTTAAACGTTCCATAAAAACTTTTATAGTTTGGCAAAAAAAATATATATTTTTTGCCATATCGGTTGTATAATTAGAAATGTATTTTTTGCACACGAAATACATTTTGAAATATATGTTAATATATGAAGGTTAAAACTACATATATTTTCAAATATCAAAAATATATTTAGTTTAGCTTAAAGGAATATTCCATTTTCTTAAAAGAAAAATCCAGACAATTTACTCGCCACCATGTCATCCAAAATGCCGATGTCCCTCCCCGCTCAGTCCAGAAGAAACCACGTTTTTTGAAGAAAACACTGCAGAATTTTTCCAATTTTAATGGACCCCAATAGAACCCAACATTCAATACTTAACTCAACACGTAACAGTTTTTTTTCAAAGGACTATAAACGATCCCAAACGAGGCGTGGGGGTCTTGTCTAGCGAAGCGATTGTCATTTTTGACAGGGACAATGGGAGATATATACTTTTGAACCACAGCTTTTCGTCTGGGTCCGGTCCAGCGCGACCTAACGTAAATGCGTGGTGACGTAGGGAGGTCACGTGTTACATATATAAAACACACATTTGCGGACCATTTTAAACAATAAACTGCCACAAAGACATTAATTAGTATCATTTGACATACAACAACGTAGGAACGGTCCTCTTTCAACACACTTGTAAACACTGGGGCGGAGTTTCGCGTTCGTTTTCTGTGACCTCTTGACGTGATGACGTATTGCGGTGACGTAGTGGGGTCAGCTGGCGCATCACGACCGGATCTACACGACTAGAAGTTGTGCTTTAAAAGTGTACATTTGTTTTTCTTTTATTGTCAAAAATGACAATCGTTTTGCTAGATAAGACCCTTATGCCTCGTTTGGGATTGTTTATAGTCCTTTGAAACTCCGTTGAAAAAAACTGTTAAGTGTTGAGTTAAGTATTAAATGTTGGGCTCTATTAAAGTCCATTAAAATGAGAAAAATTCTGCAATATTTTCTTCAAAAAACATAATTTCTCTCGACTGAACAAAGACAGACATCAACACCCTGGATGACATGGTGGTGAGCAAACCATCTGGACCCTTCTTCCAAGAAAATGGACTAATCCTTTAACTTTCTACAAAGTGTATTTAGCATATATTTATAACATATTTTGGCCAGAGCAATTTACACCGTATGGGTGTGAACAAACTTTAATCCTCTCTCCACTACACAGTACGAGTGGAAGCTGATATAAATAAAGAAAAAAATCACAAAAACATAAAAGGGCTCATTATTAAAGCAACAGGTATACTAAATTCAATTTTGAAAATGTATTCAATTATACATATTCCATATATATATATATAAACTAAGTATTCGGGTCATGTGAATGATTATGTGATTGATTAACCACATGAGAAGCGCATTTCCAGGTGTTTAAATTATAAACTCACATCTCCACCGTGAATTTATATCCATCCGAATGAGTTTCATCACTAAAGAGCCATGGAAATTAAAATTAAAAACAATTACCGTCCGAATAGGGCTGAAGAGAAATATCTAAAAACATTCCTGACCACAACTGACTTACAGATTCTGCTGTTTTGAATGCAGAACATGACAGGCTGACAGTTTTGTCCTTTATGTTTTCTTTTTATGATTTTTTGGTTTATGTATCTCTGGACCTTTATGTTTATGGAGGACTAGAAGTGGCACTTAAAATATGAATTAAAGCTATTCATTTAACATTTACTCAGGCAGTACTTACGTGGCTCCTACTTGTCGTAACCTAAGGAAAGCCGGTGTAAACTGATATCGTACAAAGCGTCCAGCGTTTGGATCAACATCTCTTTTATCCCCTTTGTTTAAAACATAAACACACAATAATTAGACACAATTTATTATATCACGGCTATACAGTATGTGCCTAATCATGATAAATACATCACCACTAGGTGACATTTTGAAGTTAATTGTGTAAAAATCAATTCGTTAAAGGGGAGATTTCACAAGACTTTTTTAAGATGTAAAATAAATCTTTGGTGTCCCCAAAGTACATATGTGAAGTTCTAGCTTAAAATACCATATAGATCATTTATTATAGCATGTTAAAGCAACACTAAAGAGTTTTTGCTCTTTGCTCCCCCTACAGGTTGGAAGCGTAATTGTTCATTACCACTGTCGTAAATACTATAGTATAGCTGAATTGTAGGTCTGACGTAAAGCAAGTTTTTGTAGTTTTCACTCGATCTACAGGACCGCGAGCTTTCTCTAAAAGGAAAGTCTAACCCAGAGTACAAAATTGCATACTATGACAGTAGGTACTTTATAGTATGAATTTGGATAGTATGAATAAATTCGGACGTATTACATCCGCCATGTTGATACATCACGTGTCATACGTCATCATAACAAGTTAGTCGTTAACTGAAATGACGTTAAACAAGCGCAATTGAGTGCATTTACATTTGAATCGAGCCCCGTTACCGTTTTCTACATTCGACATTTTTGAGTATGACAATGCCTCTCCTTCTTCTTCGTTGGATAACTCCTCTCCTGGGGGCTTAAGTAATAGTAAAGGGTCCATCAAATGAACACTTCAGGATCATGCCAAAAAGTAGTAGGTCAACCAGGTACTTTTTGCCTACTGTTTTAAGAAACCTATGAATTCGGACATACTACTCGCCTCGCCTATTATTTTTCGCCTACTAGTACTACTACATAGTATGGAAGTAGGCGGTTTCGGACGCAGTTAAGTATTTTTGCAAGTCAAATGTCATGAGCCTTTGCTTGTTACATGGTTTAGCGTTTCCCAGGTATGTAAACCACCTGGCAACATACACCTTCATAAGAAAACAACAGACATCTGATACATCAGCATCAAGTATCACTGCATTACATTAATAAAGGATGGATTTATGACCACACACACCGTCAGGTTAAACGTGATCTACTTTACAGGTACACATTCAGATATACAATGCCTGGGGACTATCAAGCTGTATCTTCAGGTTTGACTGCATATTGTGGGCTGTGTATGCGCTGCTCACTCTCACCTGTGGACGGAGGTTTGGTGATCTCAAAGAGAACCGTTCCTGTCTCCATGTCCCTGATCTTGAACCTTGTGAAGTCAATGTTGTATACATTGTCTTCAGGACTACACAGATAATCTGCAGACAAACAGAAACAAAATGAGTTGAATTTGCATATTTATGTTCATGGCAGACGGTTTCTTACCATAATAACTTATTACAAAATGTATATAATGGTTCTTGGAAGTTTTGTGTATGCCAGTGATGTAAATGTCAATTTGTCAACCACAGCATCATTTTGACATTAAGCAGCTGTACTGTGGCTATAAAACATCCTGTACATATATAAGTTAAAGTGAACTACAGCGTAGTGACTACAAACAAAAGTACCGCACCTGTACTGTGCAGTTCAATGTTGATGCAATGGTTAGTAGTACATTCAGGTCCCGATGCCTCAGAGTAGGTATAAAGGATATTATTTGGCAATTTGATCATCTATATCAGGTAAATATAACAAATATCCCTAAAAACAGTCAGGATGTGTCTCTTTTGGCAGGGACCTTGAGTGTTCACACTAACCCTTTAAACGCACATGCACTCACAACACATGTATGAGCTATTTTTGCATCAGTAATCCTTGTAGCCATTATGGCTACATAATGATTAATCATCATGACTAATCGTTTGGAGAATAAAAGATTTATATATGAATCATATACGTGTGTGTAGTGTGTATAATTGTAAATGTAAATAAATAAATAATAAATAATAAACAATAAAAAATAAACAATAAATAAAAATAAAATAAAAAAATAATAAAAAAATAAAAAATAAATACATATTTATATCTATAAACGCATTTTAATCACACTTATTTTTGCACCGCGGAACATTTCTCATTGGATGAGTTTCGGCGGACCGATTATACTGGAGCACCAACTAGCGTTCATGACTTCAGACAACAACAAACCACAGTGAACATGAACGACGAAGCTGATGAGATCGCTTTGGTTGGCCCCGTGGATGGGAATTTTTTTTATAAAAAACGAACGGATGGAAGTGTCGATAAGAGCATGGTTGTGTGTAAGCTATGCAACAAGGAATTCACATATCACCGCAGCACATCGAGCCTCAAGTATCATCTCAATGCAAAACATATAGCAGCTAGCGTGGACGTTAGCCCGACTCTGAGTACAACGACTTAGTTGAACAAAAAGAAACAATATTTTGTTGCTTAAGCTTATGTATCCAGTCATTATAAATATATAATATAAATTATATATAAATATAAAATGTATACAAACATGTAAATATTTCTTAAATATGTGTGCAAATAAATAAGTAAATAAATAAGTAAATAAATAAATAAATAAATAAATATATTATATATATATATAAAATATTAAGTGTTTATAAATATATAATATAAATTATATATAAATATAAAATGTATACAAACATGTAAATATTTCTTAAATATGTGTGCTAGGGCATCAGCCCCCATTTTTGTATGGGGGCACAGTGTGCACAGCTCACAGAAATTTGTGCATAAACAGACGTTAATGTTTGTTGCTCTACAGGTGCATCTTGGGTATTTATAAGAGTTGTCAAAAATGCATGTGTGCTGTTTGACAAATACTTTGAGTCTTATACAAACAGATGCTATTAAACACAAGCAATTTTATTTTGCACAGAGCAAGGTTATCAATTGATATTTTAGCTACCGTGACCAACAATTTCCTGTTTTAGAGTGTGCAGAAATAAGCGAGTTGTACTTGATGCATCTTGAACAACCTGATCGATACTGTAACCTTTGAAACTGTGATAAATTCTGTGTCATCTTTAAATAAACACCACTTGAACTAATCTGGAGACGTATAAAACGTCTGAAATGCTTCCTTTCAACGTTTTGTTCAGCAGTACAATACAAGCGCAAACAATAATGTGAACAGAAACATCAGATGCGATTCATGAGTGCTTACACAACAGTGACATTTCAATTGCAAATGAGCTTTTTATTAAGATGCACAGTCGCTAGCATTAATATTCAGAGTTTGTTTTTCTGATTTCCTAAGCAGACACCCGGGAGAGTGACTTTAGGGCTGAATAATGTTATTCAGATTGCATTGTACATCTACGATTCTAATTTTACATCTCTAACACCAAATAATTGTTTAGAGAAAGCACTGAATTAACCAATAGTGTGCATTTATGTTGTAACATTGCTGCTTTTGATTCAAGTCAGAAAACTGCTGATATGAGATTTATCCACATACTGAAATAATAATGTGATATATTTCAAGGTGTGAAATGTAAAAAAAAAACAGGCTTAAGATCAATTGGTATAATTTCAATACAGTATTGCACTTTTCATTCATAATTTATAATGAACATATTATTTGTGCAGTAGATAAAAAACTATTATTCCTGGCAGAAAAATCTGGCGTGACCAAACTATTTTCCATAATTCTCTATGGCAGTAAACGCATAACACAAAAATAAGATGAGATATAAATCTGAATTCATTTTGAATCCTTTAAGGATGTGAAAAAAAAGCATTTCTTTTATTCTGACCAATCACTTTAATGCAAACTATTACAATATAATGATTTTCAAATAGAGTACCGCAGGGATGAGGTTTTTTTTATGTAGGTTAACACTGAAGTATATGACACTTACACGTTTTGAACACAGATGAACACAAGTTGTATTCATTTATTTCTAGTAACACTTCAAAAATCATAAAATTTTTATTCATCTGTGAATATAAACTTTCGTTAAACACAGAGATTATTTTTTGCGCTAATCCAAAAGTCTATGGGAAAAATTTATGGGCTTTTTTGTGACGACAACCAGTGTCCCACCAACTTCCGGGTTGGCCTACAAAAATACGTCATCCCTGAGGCACTTTATTTGCAAGTAGAAATTTCCCAAGTTGTTGTCCAATCAAATGCTAACAAGAATGGGAATATCCCCAAGTAGCATGTGCTCTTAGAAACCCATGGCTCAGATTAGGCCCTATAAGCGGCTTTAGCATCTCTGGGGTGGATGGGAGGCGATCAGGGGATTTAAGGGAAATGCAGGTTTCTATGTACCTCTCTGTGACGTAACCGCAAAACTGACCAAACACAACACGCAACCAGACCCCATCCAACCAAAACTGGTTTTGTAACAGTCTTAAACTTTTACAGAGCAGACAAAAGCATGCTTGAGCTCTAAAATAATTCAGAAGAGCAAGCCAAATCACCCATCATGCAAACATGAAGACAGCAGATCGGTGTTTCTTGTTACAGAGCTGTTTTAAGCAATGGGCACATGGTTGCTCTTAAGGCAAACCTAAAATGCAACCTATTATGCACTTATAAAATAAGGTTAGCTTCTGTGGCATTAAGCTTTATAAAAATCCTTCTATTCCTAAAGTCCACTCATGGTGAAAAACAAGATTATTGTTGTTTATGTCTATGTGTTATTTTTAATATGCATTAAAGAGCACCTATTTCATTGCTAAAACAACGTTATTTTGTGTATTCGGTATAATTCAATGTGTTTGCGTGGTTTATCAGGGTTTCCCGCAGCACTTTGCAGTTCGGGCGGCCCGCCTAAGCTGGGATACCCTACTGCCTTAACTAGGTCGTGAAAAAAAATTTGCAGCACAAAAGGCCGTCAAGTGCATCTCGGAGAATAGCGCGGATGCTCTTCACACCGTGAGCAGGCACGCGCGCCACTCGGCTGAAATGAGAAAGACGTGGTCCGGACTGTCACTGTCTGGAGGATAACTAGCCAGTTGATAAAACATCTAGGAGAATAGCGCAGACGTGCTTCACACCGCGAGCGTTCACGCGCGCCGAACGGCTGAAATGAGATAAAGACGTGGTCCATCATGTCTTGAGGATAGCCAGTTAATAAAACGCGTATCGATGAGAACAGCAAGTGTACTTATGTTTTGGGGTTATTTAAGCCTGTTATTGTATTCGTCTATAGTTCCTGCAAATTTAAATTAAGTTAGCTGGTGATTTTGTTTGTTTGCTAGCTAGGTTGCACGTGCCTGTTGAGTCGATGCAATTGTTGAGCGCTCTTGCTCACATTATTTATGTGCATTATTTACATGCTACAGTAGTTACGCTCCTTTAAGATAATGTAATTAATAGTGGGAAATAATCAGTTTTTACAATTTTTGTGTTATCTATCATCGTTCGCCAGACGTTCTACAACATCTGATTTAGTTTGTGTTTATTAATATTAACCCTTTAGTTTTAATTCATCACGCAGGTTAAGGCATTTAATTAATTAATAATCTGTGTTTTAAAGTGTTTTAAATAAAAATATTTTAATTTTCATCATGACACATACGCCCCGCCCCTTTGAGTGTCACAAACCCACCCACAATGCAATGCTAACAGGAGTTAACTTACAGGCTGTGAGTCCGAAGCGGGAGGAATTATGATAATGTCAGTCTTTACTACATCACCAATCTCAGGAAGTAAACAAAAAAAGAGATTTACGTTGGAGATGATAACTTGCGTCTTCGTTTACTTTGGGATTTGCACCTTTTGCATACTGTTAACATGTACTAATACACACACACACCAAAGAAAATGTAAAAACGTGAATCAGACAATTGGTGCTTTTTAAGACAAACCATGTGCAGATTCATAATTCAACACCAATGCGGAGTATGTCCTACATAAAAATCACAGTTTTCCAAAGACAGACTGAAAACTACTTCTGTGACGCCAGCATACGCTGCTTACACGTGTAGTGTGAATGCTCTAACCTACATTAGCGTAAAAAAAGGTGCTAACAACGTGCAACTTGTGTATGCATTGTGAAACTGGCAGCTGTGTGTCTGGAACTGCTGAATGCTACACCTATATACACAACACATATATCTATAATTTGAGCTGATTTAGCAAAGGTGAAATCTGCATTTACCTAATGAGGCAAAGATGAAGAGTTGCATCAAAGCTATTTTAAGGCATATATTAGGCTATATAGCAAATGCAGAAGTCCTACAATTCATTTGCACACATGAAATAGATTCATTCACAGAGAGATGTTTACAATAACTCATCATACATCAATAACAATGACTCATCATGACGCTATTAAATAATCTGTTTGATGAATGACAGCAAAACTAATAAGGATTAGTGCTCTGATGTAATTCCTCAGTATCGTGCTATATAAAAACTGACACCTTGAAGAGAAACATGAATTCATTTGTGCACAACATTGACTGGCACCCGACCACAAATAAAGTATCACATAAATGAACTCACCACCCCATCACTCCATCTGGCTATAAATCTACGCCAGCATTTTGTACAAGAGAGATGAGCTAGAGAGTCTATGCGAGTGTGTATAGGAATATGTGCGTGGTAGTACATTAATAATAGGTGGAGTGTAATCCGCTTTCAGGCAGATCGCCCAGAACAATGAGGTAATTCACAGAGTAGCAGCAGGTGTTTGTATGGGTCAGGACATCTTTCACAGTGGACGAGACACACTACAAATTTAATCTTTTCTATAAATAAAGCCCACATTTTGTTAAAGGGTGGGGTCTAATGCTATTTTATGCTATTTTAGAGTTGGATTCTCATGCTTAACTTGCAAAGTTCTCATGCAAAAGGTCAAAAAAGCAGTTGGACATATGAAGGAGTACACACAAGTCTTATGGGAACAGTGGACGTATATTGTTTATCCGGGGTAGCAGCAAGTATATTTATTTAATGCTGGATTTCACTGAAATAGCATGGTCCTAGTGATATAAACAAAGGGGTCATAGGTCGCAGGCAGTAAGTAAAAACGTCTGCATCAAATGTCTGTGTTTTGTTGCGCATAAGTGCATTTAATGTAAACGACACGACCATGTAGTGAATGATAAGTTATCCAGAGATAGTGGGATAATGTTTTTAGTGTGTTGCTTGCTCGTGACTCGCGGTATGCCTCCTGGACCCCAGATTTTATTGTAAAGTAGGGGTACCTGATCTGTCTTTGATAAATCTGATAAACTAAAGACTGAAGGATGTAATACTTATCTATATGTACTCAAGATTAACAAGAGATTAGCAGAAACAGCGCGTGTTACGTGACCTTTAAAGCTAGTGGTTAGTGCATGTGGTCTGAGACATGGTGCTTATGAAAGCAATGCAGATTACTATTATAGTTTGAAAAGAGTGTACACGGTCAATAAACTGTAAATTATGTCTAATAATAATTATGCCTAACTAAATAAAACTCATGGTAATTGACAGATCAAACACGCATTTGTTAAAGTTTCTAAACTAACCAGCCTGATTTCACAAGAATTCATACACATTTTATGAGTTTGTTAACAAAGTTAATGGGTAACACTTTTACATGAAGGGGTGTTCATAAGACTGACATAATACCTTCATAATCATGACATAACATGAAAGAGATTTAATGCACATTTATGACAAAGTGTCCACCTATCATACATTCATCTATACAAGCTACAAACTATAATTCGATCTTCTTGACATGCACATTATCTGGTTCATGTTGGTCCAGTTTAATTCAGAGGACTCGTTGGTTTGGTGTATTCATTTTAATTGTAAGCCTTTAAAAAGTAATTATTTTAGATGCAATTTTGTAATATTTAATAGCTTAAATTCTCTAATTTCTTCTAAAAACATTTAAAATCAATTATTCTAAAACTAAAATACCCTTTCAGTTTACATTGTTAGATTTGTGGCTCGTTTTTCTCTTAGGAAAAATAAATATTACTGTCAAATGTCTTTCAGATAATAAAAATACTCTAGTTCACTGTATGTATTTGTTTAAGTTTTATACAGGAATAAGTCTGAAGCACACCATAAAATGGTTATATTCATTCATACAGGGCTAGTAGTATGTATGTACAGCTGTATATTATACAGATACACACCCAGGTATCGGATCGGCACTCGGTATCGGCCTATCCCCTGAGCCCAGGTATCAGAATTGGTATCGGGAAGAGAAAAATGGTATCTGAACATCTCTATCAATTACGTCATTTTTAATGCAAAGATGACATTGTTTGAGATGTCTTTATGACAATAACTTGACATAAACCAATACATCATAACTTCATCATAATGTAGGCGCTGCCACTGAAAATGCTCAGTCTCCTCTGTTCTTACGCCTAGACCGTGGAACGTCGAGAAGCATCTAATTGGACGACCTTAATGATCTAGCCTGAGTATGTAGCCTGGACATGTAGCATGTAGTCATTAAGTGCTAATACTAATAGACCCCTTCACGGTTCACGTCACAGGCTGTTCCCACTGCGCATGTCGGGGTCAGAAAAGTCATTACAGCTGATTGAGTTGCGTATTATTCGGTATCGTCAAAAATGCCTACTTACGTCGTGGGCTGTGAAAATCGCACGAGGTCTTCCGTTAAGTTTTCGCGATTCATGCAGAATCTCAAAAACAAAAAAATACAACATCTGCGTCTGCAAGCAATTAACGTGCAGACTGGGAAAATCAAATATCAAAGAGGCTTGTGTTTGTAGTGCTCACTTCATTTGAGGTAAGTCATCATTTTTCAGCACTGTTAGATTAAATTTTAAAGCCTAAATGGTATGAACAGTTCGACCCCGTGCTGCGCGCGCACCCGATAATCATTCAATGTTTACAAACCTTGAAGGGGTCTATTAGGGATGGGACGGTATGAAAGTTTCATATCATGATTATAGTGACCAAAGTAATCACAGTTATCAATATTATCATGGTTTTGTTAAAATGAGATGAAAATGAAAACATTTGAATCACAATTTAATATTTCATGTCCCTGAAATTGTTTCTGTGGTAAAAAAAATATAAATCTGTCTAATAAGTTTACCGTGAATGAATACAATACATTATCCCTTAAATGCCTTCTTGTGCAAAAAAACTATATTGCATGTGCGCGTCTGTGTCAAACTGATTCTGGCTGGACAGGATTTACAGCGAGTTTTCAAAATCACGGTAATCAAACACGGATGTAATGATAATTACATTTTAAATGATAATACTAACCGTCAGGACATTTTATCGTTAAACCGGTAATCATCCCATCCCTAATACTAATTATTAATAAAAAGACATGTAAAAAAAATCTATTTAGCTTTATGTATGTGCACAATACATAAAAAACTGACAACTTAACAGAAGTTGTTCTTCCTCACACAGAGGGTTTTGAAATTTTCTGATATAGCAGAAAAAAATAAACAAAAAAGTTTTTTTGTTATTGATAAACATTAAATTAACGTTTTTGCAGTGATATGGACCAAACGCTGCATGCATGGCTTACCTCACCATTGTACTGTTTTAATTTAGTTTTAGATGACTTTGTCTCCAAATGCAATAAAATACAATTTTATCAATTTTAATTATTAGTATTAGCATTATTTTTATTATTATTGGATGATTGGTTTTATTTCTCTAACACCTGAAGCAAACTAAAAAAAAAAATGAAATGAAGAATATTCATGAAGCTGTTATAAAACATTTTTTTATATTTGACAGAGTATTAACACTTAATGACATTTTGATGACAATTTTAATTTATACCACTCGAGTTGAGGGTCAAGAAAAATATTTATAACTCTATTATAAAACTATTTGACAGAGTATTAACACTTAATGATATTTTACTGACAAGTTCAATTTGTATCACTGGTAAAAAGTGGCCAGACACAATTATAATGACCTCATGACAGCCAATAGCAAAACCAACCACATGACAGTTTATTGTAATGTTAACCCATGAAGCTAGGTAGTTTCTTAATTTTAATAATTTATCTGCTATGTCATGTTTATGACAGATTTATGGCAAGTTATGATGTATTGATTTATGTCCAGTTGCCGTAAAAAGACATCTCAAACGTCATCTTTGCATTAAAAATGACACAATTGAGCCAATAACACTTACTGACAGTTCTCATAAATGTGCATAAAATCTCCTTTATTTTCATGAAATGTGTCATGTCATGATTATGAAGGTGTCATTTCAGTCTTATGAACACCCCTTCAACTAAAGTGATACACAATAAAACCCCAATGTCACGGGGCGAAAGCAAAGCGTACAAAACATACAAATGGGGTCGTACAAATTGATTTAAATAAGCCACCATGTAAACAACGCATAAATTGCCACGATGATGAAACCAGATACAGTCAGATGAAAACTTTACATGACGGAGTAAAAATAAAGCATCAGTATACTGACTTTCAGAAACAACGTATTACAGTTTTAAAATGTGGGTATATATATATACTTATTTTCTTAACCAAATTAATAACCACAAGAATTGAAAAAGAAGAAAAAACTGCTAATTCACACCCCAATAAGCCCAAAATAAATAAGAAAACATTTAGCCATAAAATACATGAATCTGGTTCATTAATGCAGACATCTAATATCAAACCAGATTAGGACTCTTCAGCGTGAAAATAAACGCTTGCGCAATGCACATATTGTGACATATTCTTACAAAAACATGTTAACGTACAGCCCCGTTTATGTTCTCCTTTGCAAGCCGTAGCTTGCAATCATTTCCTGACATCTGAATCAAAATCATTACTAGATAACTTACTCGATAGAGTCATTTTGAAAGACTTAACCGTTTCGCACCAACTTTGCAACACTTGTGTGCACACACACATGAACAGGATGTAAAAACATGCGGCGAAAACCTCAAAAGTACTTGATGTTCTCATCTTTGCACGCAAACAAGCGTGAACATGACAGAAAGGGAAACCTGATAGAGGTCACAAAATAACAAGCATGTCTGGAGGATTTAGGCTCAGCATAGCAAATGTCCGGCCGAGAAATTTGCATCACGGCCAGCACAGACATGACCACCGTGCCTTTGGCGGTTTGTATGTGACCCTGGATCGGCCTGCATCAGTATCAAGCAGTGAAAGCATCAAGTGAGGCTTGTCCACTTGAAGCCACATGTCAAACACAGAAACATATTGGCATGAAATAAAGACTCTACAGTGAGAAAAAGTGTGACAGGAAACCACCAACTGTATGTTAGCCACTCGCCATTCTGAGTTATGTTGTGAACTCCTTCACTATGTGCATGAGACATTTAATATGCTTAATATAAGATGTATAAAATGTTTACTGATCCCAGACACCAAATCTATGTAAGCTATAAATGTACTTTAGACTGTTGAAGTCAAATACAATGACTGTAATGTCCATAAAGATGTACAGCAAATATTTTCTATGCAAAAATAAACAAATCACTTGATGTCACACATTACAGTAGCCTATAAAGACACTGAAGGGTCAGGCTACTTTTAGGATACTTGGTTGCAAAGAAGCAGTGTGCATTTTTAGCACATTAAGCTCGGCAGATTAGCCATCTGGAGTTTACAGGTGCGGATTTAGACACAGGAAACGACAGTAAAAGCAGATACTGGAAAGCAAAGGTGAAAGAAAGAGATGTGCTGTTGAATGTCATCCATTCATTAAAATCAAAGCTAAGATGGGAGACAGAAGCGCACGTAGGAGTGCACTTTTCTATTCTATAAAAAATAATTATTATTTAATTTATTTCTTTAGATGTAAAACTGCATAAAAGATTACAGTAGTGTCCCTTTAAAACTTGTGCCTTTGTATTTTCATAGAGTTCATTACATCTTAAGAGTTTAACAATGAATGAATTTGAAAGGCATGATACCGCTCCACAGTAAATAACTGAAGGTGTACTCACACTAGCGTACCATACCATATTACGTTTGACTCACAAAAAACTACCTGTCTGATATCGATCCTGAGTCGCATAGAAAATATCAGTACGAAATCTTATCAAAATCTAAATTCACTGCGAGTTTAGTTGTTTATAACATTCATTTGAAAAAGCAACACTCCTAAAACACAATTCAAGTAAATTGTTTGAAAAAAAAAAATTACACACGAAACATGTTATATGGCGCACTGTAAACACAATCATAGCTTCAAAAACACAGAAAGAAAGGGACCTTTAAAGTTTAATTCATACGGTCTACAATATCCTATTGTAAAAAAAAGATGCTTTGAAAGAGCCATGTATAATTTGCTGAAAGAGCAGCCTAAATAACTGAAACCATTAGATATAAAGTACTACGAAGAAAATTTTAATTCAACTGAATGAAATCTGAGCATTTTAACAATACAAAATAAGGGGGAATGGAAACTAGAAGCACAAGAGTAAATCTTTATAATGCACACGGGGTCACACAGGACTTTTTATCTTATTGACTTTCATTCATATGCATGCAAATGCAGCAGACCGGCTCATGTGAAAAATTGCGCTTTCGGAGCATTACAAAATTCTGTTTGGTGAACTCTGACCTGTGAATTCATTTACGCAAAGACGTGTGACCAATACATCATCGATGTATTATGGCCCAAATTTGTATCAGTCGATATCGATAATTATCACGATAAATGACAAATCTTTATTTTTTTTGTCAAATTTAAAGGCAGATTTTATGAAGTTGTAAAAACCAGAGAATTAACTCTTTCCCCGCCATTGACGAGTTATCTCGTCAATCTGCAATACCTCTATTATCCACCAGGTGGCGCTCTTCCGCAACTTATAAAAAACGGAAGTATTGCCCTAGGGCAAACAGCTGTATGTCCGTGTATGTTTTAAAGATCGCTATGCATTTGATTTCTATCAAAAGTCCTTCACATAAATGGAATCATCTCAGCATTTTGCTCAAAATGTGGTGTTTTTGATGAAACCTACACATATTTGAGAGGTGATAAAAACAGAACACATATAGGTAGGATGAAATGGATTTTTTGTTTGAAAGCAAAGGGTCTGTTCTTTTATTTCATATATTGTATGTTTATAAAAGGAGCATTTTCTGGAAAGCATTAAACTTTTGTGAAAATCATGAAAAATGCTGGCGGCGAAAGAGTTAAAGGCTCTCTAAGCGAATAATGTGCGACGTCACTTCTTGTTGATGTTTGAACTGTTTTCAAACAAACGGAGCGTAGCTAACGCCTCCCCCTCCCTCTCCCGTCCGTGCTTTCATGAACGCGTCCAACCCCCACCCTCAAATCCTTCTTGTCGTTTATTGTCTGGAACACTTTGTTATGTTTTGTTGTGCTAGGTTTGGCCACTATGTTGATATTGCCATTTGTCGAGCCTGAGCTGTCTACAGAGATCGCGTTTTTTTACAGTTTGATCAGCGGACAGGCAGCAAGCAGATAGTGAGGAGATGTTTGCTGTATGTAACAAAAAATGTTTTATGGTCTAAAACGCGTCAATTCGCTTAGAGCGCCTTTAATTATGGTTTAAAAATATTTTTTACTTAGAACATGACAAATACTTTCCAAACAAGTGATCAATTGAGGTAGAATACAGATTTGAATATTACTAGTAAAATTTATATCACGACGTGGTCTTAATGCCCTTGCTGCTAGTGCCTGCATCAAAAATGCTGCATTCCTTCTTCTGGGCACAGCATTTAGTTTGGCAATTACAAGCTGAACTGCTAATAAATGAATAACTTGCCCCATCGTGACTACACGCAGTTCTGTCTCAACTTTCCAAGCATGCCTTGTTTCGTTTACTGTTGGTTACAACCAATACCACTGCCATACACTCTATAAACGTGATGGAAACGACCTAGTTCACATTTGTTTGTTTTTCTTTTTTTGCAAATTTTAAAAGATTGGCGAAAAATTATATTGTGAAAGTTATCGTTATCAAATTATCGCCCGGCACGTTATTATAATAACTAACATTTTTAAAGCATTTTTAATGTGAAATTTGTGAATCAATACAAATTGCTAAGATAGAATAGTGATTCCTGTGTGATCCATTATCTCCCCACCCATAGCATATAATGCATTACTTGTACTTCTTGTCCTTTTGGGAGCTTGACATCCCTTGGTACCCATCCACTTTTATTGTACAACAAAGAGCAGCCCAGATCATAAAGGTCTGCATGACAGACAGAATTTGAATAATTGTAGAAATATCACTATCACAATCAAAACAGGAAGTGTCACTTTCCTTTTTTAACCTAATAATCACCAAATCAAGAGACTCATCTCACATGCAAATGATTCACGTGAATGGAAAATAGCCCCTGTCTTACATTTTTGCTAATAATAGGGCTACCTAACGGTTTCATAAACTTACATGTGTGAGTGTAATTTAAGAGTCATGCTTAAACAACCAAAAAAATGTCATTCAACATCCTCCGACCTTTCACAGTGCTGACAGTATACAAACTCAATCATGTGTCAAAGCTTTAGCTGTGAAGAGATGTTATTCAATACACAGCAATTTGGAGATGACTTCATTGAAACATCAGACGAGGCATAATTAAGTGCAATTTCTGAGAAAGGGCAGGATGTTAAAAGTGAACAGTAAAATAAGTGAACAGATGATGAAATGATCCAAAGTTTAAACGTTGATGAATCATATGAATGAATTATAACTCTTAACATCTTAAAATTTGTTATGAAGAAGAGGCATAGTGAGGTGAAGTTCAAGTCTCTAAGAGACTAATAAGGCAGTTATAAAATGTTCCACCATCCCATCTCAAATCTGATGAAACCGGTTACATGGTAAAATGTCAACATGTGCCTCAGCAATTACTATAGGCAAGCAATGTATTAGCTCAATGTTTCCCAACCCAGTCCTATGTGGCACCCCTCCCAGGATGAAACACCTGATTCAGCTCATCAGCGTCCTCCCAGAATGTTGGAGATGTCTCCCTAATTAACACTAACAAGCTGATGAGATAAATCAGGTGTTTTATATAGGGAGACATTGAAAACATCCTGGGAGGGGTGCCACATAGGACTGGGTTGGGAAACACTGTATTAGCTCATGGTACAATTGGTGCCAACACCATTCTTAAATACTATCAACTGTTCGTAGATGATGATAATGGGTCTTTGAAAAAAGCTATTCTTATTATGCTTAACTATAATATAAAAAAGATTTAAAAGACCTGACTGTTCAGCTCTTAAAGTCACAATATGTAAGATTTTCACCACTAGAGTTGCTATTTCAAAATAAAGGCGAATCTTAAAGGCGGGGTGCATGATCTCTGAAAACTAATGTTGACATTTGAAATCACCTAAACAAACATACCTACCCCAATAGAATATGGACCTTCTTTTGATAGACCCGCCCCACACATACGCAACACAGGCAATGATGTCGCTTAATAGACACGCCCCTTACTGCTGATTGGCTACAAGTGTGTTTTCGATCCGACTCCCTTTTCCAAAGTGTTTTTCAAAAATCATGCACCCTGCCTTTAATGACGTTACGAAGAAGAGTGAAACGATGGTAGATGTTGTTTTCACCATCCAGTGATGTATGGAATTTCCTAATCATAGGTACGAGAGGCCGTGCTGTATCTCGGAAGCAGAGCCGGGACTAATTCACGATACAGCACTAACCTCGACTATCCTATTGCATTTATAAAACGGTTACCACACAATGCAAACATTAAAGTAAAAATATGTATTAACAAAGTTTTCATGACGTAAAATCATTAAAGGCCTCCTTCCGTTGGAAGAAATAGTCCCTGACCGACTGTGAACAGCAACAGAATGTGTCACGTTTACATTGTTAAGAGTGCTGCACGGTAGGCCTGGGACAATTAATCGCGATTCATACTAATAATACTTGTATGATGAATCGAGTCGCAAAGGCGATGTTATGCACAGCTCTTTCATGTATTGTGGCTCTTTGATCAGTAGGAAGTTCTAATCAATCTAAAACATATTTGTCAAACATAAGCGTTATACATATTCTTTATTATTAGCATGAAAATACCCGAAAAGATTTGAAGAACAGTGATATAAGTATGCTTATAGGCATTTTCTGGAGCTGCGTGTGTAAATCATAGGCCGTAAAAAAAGAAGGACGCTGTGACAACGCTTCCTTTCATCTGTAATGAACTATGCGTCCGATGTCCGATGATGGCCGCAGACATGTTACGCAAAAACGTCAGTTTGGAGCCAAGGCATGCGCAGAAGGAATCGTCCATGGAGTCCGGAAGTGGAGTCGCGGTATCAAACTTCCACCCAAAGGTTGAGGGCCCAGTTCAACCATGCCCCTTGAACGTCTCATTCGACTGGCTTGCTAAATTAAGTTACGTAAAAGGTGCTCTATGCGAATTCACACGTTTTAGGTCATAAAACATTTTTGTTTCATACAATAAACATCTCCTCAATATCTCCAAGCTGCCTGTCCTCTGAACACACTGTAAAAAAACTCGGTCTCTGCAGACAGCCCAGGCTTCGCAAACTGCAACAAAAACAGAGTGGTCAAACCTACTACTACGAAACAACAAAGTGTTCCAGCCAATAAACGACAAGAAGGATTTGGGAGTGGGGGTTGGGCGCGTTCATGACTCGTTCAGAAAGCATGGAAGGGAGGGGGAGGAGCTACGCTCTGTTTAGTTTGACAACACTTCGAACGTCAACAGGAAGGGACGTCACACAGATTCGCTTAGAGCGCCTTTAAATACAACTTATTTTGTCCGTGTGAAATAACACAGAAATCGAAAGTTAATAGTTAGATATATCTTCAATCTTCCCTCGCTAAGAGAAGCTGTCAATCACAAATGTCAATCATCAAATTATTACTAGCTAAAATGAAACTTATTACAAAAAACGAACAATTGAACATATATCAGCGTGATAACAACTACCTTAAAGGACCAAAACCATCTTTATGAAAATTTTATTGGAAGTGTAATTTATTTTTTATTTTGACCTAAGTCCTGTTCGTTTGCATGGATAAGGCGGGTTTATGAATTGTACTGCAGCCAGCCACCAGGGGGTGATTAAAGTGCTAGCAGCTTTACTTTTCAAGATGTATGAGGCACACCTGTAAATGGTACTTCTTCTGCAGAGCATATTGAGTTTCTGCTCGAGAGCGCCCTCTGGCTTTTGGATGTAGCAGCATTTCACCATAATTCATTGAGAAGCATAGCAAGCAAAATCGCACGATTAATCAAATAATCGTCCCAGCCCTACTGCACAGTGATAGACTGTTAATCATGTGAATTAACCAAAGCTATTGACCAATCAGAATCAAGGACTGGAACTAACTAACTATTTTATAAAGATGTTTAAAACTTTATCTTTGTAATTATCATGATTGGTGCAAGCTGGCCTTTATACATATAAAAGAAATCTTAACTTTAAACAGTCACTTAGTCTCCAAAGAGATAAATGATGACTGTGGAAGAGCAAAATAGAGCAGTTAAAGGGCTTCAAATGCTGACAGATCAGAAGAACTGACAGGATCTGACAGCACTATCATTACATGTTTAAACAGAACTGATGTTAGATCTGTGCGATGAGCAACCGACCAAAAGATAAATATGTCACGAGGAAAGCAAGCGAAGCATAGGTTTGTTGATTTGTGTGGGTTGCATTTTTCAAATGTTTATAGAGGCCCAACAGGACAGCATATATAGTCAAATCCTTCAAAGCAGGTGATATTATGCAAGTGCTGAAGTTGAGTGGGTTCAAATAGAATCTAAACCCCACAAATCCTTCCCTTGTTAAGGCACAATAGAAACAGAGTTTTTCAGAGTGTTCACGAGTTTGCATGTAATCAGATTTAAAATAAAGCATATTTGGCATGCTGGGTTACAGGGAGGGCTCCGAGTTCGGAATATTAGCCCGGACCCAGACTACTCCTGCCTCCTTAACTGGGATGATATACTAGCTAAGAGTGTGGTGATGGGGTGGAGGAGGGATTCTGCAAAAACTGTCACCCAAGCCAAGTTGCTCTTGACTCAAAGTAAGAGGTAGCAAAGAAGGATGATGCGCTTTCATATTAAAAAGAAATAGATCAATGCCAAGTGATGGACTGTATGCATGAGGAAGTGCAAGTTAAACTCATTTGATTATGCATTTACATGACATTTATTTGGAAGACGCTATTATTCAAAGTGATCAAGCTGCACATTTTTATTATGTAGTCTGTTGGTTCGAATCCAGCACCTTTCGCACTGGTAACACAATGCTCTACCCGACTGAGCTACAGGAACATTAGTCATGTATACGTCGTGTACAACAATACAATTATAAGCGACTGCTGATTCAGATTAACCCCTTTTCACATAAACCAAGCAGAGAAGATGAAAATAAGAAAGGTGCACAGTTCTGTCTAGCTGCTATAAAAATCTCAAATGGATTCACATTTAAACTTTTATGAAGCCTTTTTTTTTAAGATCCACTGAATATGTTGTATAAGCTTAAAGGTGCAGTGTGTAAATTTTAGCTGCATCTAGTGGTGAGGTTGCGAATTGCAACCAACAGCTCAGTCCAATGCTCACCCCTCGCTTTTGAAACGTATACGGTAGCCGCCACCGGAAAAACATGTCATTGACGGAGACAACTTAGCAAAAAAGTTTGTCCGTTAAGGGCTTCTGTAGAAACGGCGGCACAAAACGGCGACTTCCACGTAAGGGGACCCTCGTGTGTGTAGATAAAAATGTCTCATTCTAAGGTAATAAAAACAAAACGGGTCATTATAAAAAGGTATTTATACACCCCTGATAATATAGTTTTATTTTGCATTTCTGTCAAGAGATCCTTTTAAAAATCACACACTGCACCTTTAAGGCCTTTAAAAACAGTGATTAAAACAGAGGGCTTATTTGCCACCTGTTACCTAACCATGCTTAGGTCTGCAAAGCGAAACAATCTGAAGAGGTTAATTATAGTTGATCCTTGGAAACTAATTGTGTACGCCATATACTTGTCTTTTATACTTCAATTGAAGCAGTATACATAACCCAAATCTGTATACTTTATACAGTATTGTGATGTTTAGACGTCATTAGGTTGAGATGCTGATGGTAAACACTGATGCTGCTTGAGATAAACACTGCCTTTGTTATCTGTTTATTAAGCACGTTTCTTTTAATGACTGATTTTTATTTGGCCAACTGTAATATCTATTTATACTGCTAAATGTGTCCGTGAACAAACAGTCTGTGTTTTCTCTGCATGCATAAAAGCCTGAATCAGCCTCCTGCGTCGCAACCTATTCAATAGCTTAGCGATGTATGGCGAAAAAACCCGAGTGCGATACGAAGTCTCGAGCACTTACTTTCTGTGATCTTCTGCAAACCCAGCACATCTTCGGGGGTGATCGTTTTGTTCGCGAGCAGCTCTTCTTCTGTTGTTACGGGGACCCCGACATCTGTCGTGTTGCAGCCCTTCTTGACTTTCATGGCCTCGGTTGAATCGGGCTTCGAGTTCGGTCTGCCGCCGTGGATGCTGTGGCTGTTGTTGCCTTTGCCGGTGTCTCCGCCGCCGCTGCAACTACCGGGATTAGCGCCGCCGGACTTCTTAGAGCTCGATGGGTCCTGGCTCTTGCCTGTGCTGGTACAAGAATAGCTCATTATCCGTTCCTCCTCCTCCTCCCCCTGCTCTCCCGGTCTACCAAAGACACAAAACAGTCACCCTCCCGCACCCGAAGGGCTGAGCAGGTCGCCCGCTTAAAGGTATTTAAATCCTCCCGTTCTCTCAACGTCTGTCTGCGCTCAATATGAATCACTCCGGCGCTTCGGCTGAGGACTGTACCATTTTACGATGGAGGGGGGGTCGCCTGACGTTCACTGGACTTGTGCGAGGCGATTTGATGCTTATCTTTTGAATGTTGTACACAATGTCTTATTTGGAAATTACTTGGTATAAAAATGGCCAGAGAGCTTTCTAGAATAAAGTGTGTTTAATTACATTTTTGTGACGATTTATGTTTCCCCTGTTTGTCGTGTGGTACGATTGAAATTGATTCGTGAATTGTTCGAGAGTGCATGTGCATCATCAGACAAACAAAAAACAAATCACATAATATAAATAATTTACACAGTTACAACTACAGTGAATTTTGTGGGGTTTTACTGGCATCATTTTTATTTAAAAAGAGCCTCCTAAACTGTTTTGTAAATATATAGTTAAATGTTGAGTGGTTTATTTGTTTTGTGAGAGCAAATCATTTAATTCAGTACAGTACAAAATTAACAAGAGTAAAACCACACAGTCACAATGTGTGTCTCCCAAAAACAGCTATGGTCGCAATTTTTATCGTTAATGGTAAAAGACCATTAGCAAACGATGCTTTTGGGAAATATACCCGAGCAGGAGGAGATGAAGTAACTGCAGATGCGCAGAACCACGAGGATAACAGCGCCAGCCTGCAGTCTGACTTGTATTCAATTTATTTATTTTTGTTCGTTTTTATTTTATTCATTTTCTTAGTTAGATTTTTAATACAATTAATAATTTTAGTTTTTTCACTTCACTATAGAAGTTTTTCTTTGTTGTGAAATGCTTTTTCAATTAAATCAAATGCTCAAGCTTTGTCTATATTATTGTTAATTATTATTATTATTTTATTATTATATTTAACTTTTTAACAAATTTCTACCTTTTACATTATTTTACAACACTTATAAATGGCAAAAAGTGTCTCAATATATATTTATATATAATATAATTGCATTTCATATATCATAAATATATATTTTTAATTAAATTTTTTATTGCAATTTTTTAATTCAATAAAAATTGCTTGATAGTAACGTGTTTAAATTTTGAAATGGTCTAAAACACGGAAGTAGCGGGATGCCTAGTAAGGCAACACTTGCTCCGCCCACTTCCGGCCTCAGACTGTATGCTGCTTGCCCTGTGTCATGATGGGTCTGCGTTTCTGCAGTTGGTTAGAGAAAAGTGATTCGGCTGTGTTATAAGTGTCCACGAGAGGACGCCACAACACAGATCAGCAAATAAGGAAGGCTGATAATTGGTATTAAAATAAATGTCCCCAAATAAAGTAAAATTTAAAAAGACGTGCTGAAATCTGCCAGGTGTTAGGAAAAACATAGACAGTCCACCTTATAGTATACTTTATAGCTGTATTTAAGTCACTTTTAAAAAGTGAATGTCAATGACTTTTCTTTTGATTAAATGTCATAAAGAAGGCAATTTTCAGAGCAGTTCCATTTAATTGTTTTGGTCAACATGTCTTGTTTGGTTTAGTCATTAATTATGAGACCACACTAAATCACAGAAATGCTAAAAGGTATTTTAGAATGCAACCTAGCAGTTACTATCTGTTCATATCATACTTCAAAAAAATCCCTTTTAAGCTATTTTGTTATGATGATTTTGGTTGGCCTCTTCTGTATTGTAATATGCTCAGTCTTGTAATTGAAACTTAGTGGGACAGTATATCTAACATTTTTGTGCCGCAATACCTCATAATGTCTCAGACAGAGGAAGTATGTGTGTTAAAGTGGGCAGGTTCATTCATCTGGGCCTGCTGAGCTGGCTCATCTCTTTGTCATCACAGCGTGGCTGCTCTCATCAGCAGAAACCCTGGTACACACATGCAAAGACTTTTACACACAAATAACTACGTTTAAACTACACTCATACACAAGGCCTGATAGATACACACGATGCACATATTTGACGCACACGTTTCTCCATGGTTGGCATTCTGGCCAAACAATGTGCTGACTTCAGTCTGTGTACAGCTATTGTTTTGTAAAGTTAAGCATCAAACATTATTTTAAACTGTGAAATGTATATTCCTATTATTTTAATATCACATGCAGTATAAATCATATACAGTACATCCTTCGATGTAAAAAATAATAATTCCTAAGGATCATATTCTTTCTAGAAACCCATGAATTTAGCCACCTTTCCCAATCTGTTGCTTTTTGGACATTTAACCCCTTAACTGACGCAGCCCTTTTTAAGTGTGTGTGGGGGGGGGTGAAAAGGTGATGTACACCTTCAAATTAATTTAACTCTGGCATTTTTTTTCTTGTTTTAAAGAAGACACTTTAGTTTTTAACGTAAGTGTCTGGAGGTGAAAATATTAAAAAGTTATAGCAGTTTACATTGTAATAAATAAAAGTAATGCAGTAAAGTATATATTGTATACATAAAATTATCATGTGTTAAGGGGGTCGCACACCGGACGTGCAGCTCAGCACCGCGCAGGGCCGTTCTAAAAAATCGAACACATTGTTTTCTATGAGTATACGCACCCCGGCTCCGACAGGTGGTGCCTGTCCGCGCCGCCCAGCTTTGACTCAGAAAGTTGCTCAAATCCCTGTCGCGCCACTCACATAGTTTAACATAATTTAAATAACATAATATTTGTCCCAAATCATTAACAATTAACATTGGCTATTAACGTATATTTTGCATTTTGAAGTAGATGCTATCTGACTAAGCTTGCGCTATTTAATGTACACTTCCGGTTTACGATACCTCCGAGTTGTCCTAGACTCGTCCGGTGTGCGACCCCCTTTACACTTTTAGTGGTTTTACCAACAGTGGCCACTAGGTGTCAACGGTTTGCTGCATACTCTTGTCACAAATCAATAAATTACTCTCACTGTATTATTATTCCTGCCTAAATGTTTTGAAATATGAAAATAACATTCTTAGACCTTTCCAACAATATAGTCAGGGCCATCACCAAAACATACAGAACAGAGGGCATTTTTTTTCATTGGGGAGGCGCACTTCATAAAGTGAGAAACATATACCTAAACAACCAAAACTTTTGAAATAGACAAATACAACTACAAGGTTGTCCAGTCTAAAATGACAACAAAACAAATACCTCACGCCTCTACACAATGTAACAAGTCTTCAGTTCCACCAACAACGCAATAATAATAACAATACCAGAAAGCAATTTAACAAATATGATCTGTAACATATTAAGTTAAAGTGTACTCACTTTAAGCTAATCGCGGCAGGGGTCACAGGAGTAAAATATCAAAAGAACTTAATATTTCTTCTCATGTACATTTTTGTGCATAAGTTTTTCTTTGATATGAGGTTAATGAACTGATTATGGCACAGAAATGGCAAAATTTGATTTTAAGACTGCTTGCAATGTCCAGCTGTGCCGAAGGAATTACTACAACCAAACTCTATATTTATTTTTGCTTAACGTTTAATTTAATTTATATTTATTACGTTTAATGTAATAATGCGTTAAATAATTTGATTTAAGTTTCCGCTGTAAATCAGTAGTTCCTTTCCTGTGGTAGTTCCTTTAAAACAACACATATTGTGTCTAGTTTAATGTGTTGTCACTTGACATATCTCTGTGTTCTTATTGGAACAACACACTTTGTGTTGTTTTAAAACATCTTGTGTTGTCCTTTTTATTTATTTGAACACAAAATCAACACGAAGTGACACATATAACACGTCATGTGTTAAGTAGGATAATACAAAAAACTGTAAAAATGAACACATTCTTTCTTAGAGTGTACAAACATATTGAATTACAGGCCTCAGTGAAAGTACTGTAAACCTTAATATTATATATTTATTAGTGTATATTATGCATTGCCTCCTCAAAAGTGTAAAAATGGACTGATCAAAGTGAGATTGCTCCACACCTGTCATTGGTGCAGGTCACATCATTGTGAAAAGTGCGAGGAGTAAAGAAAAGACCGCAGCTCAGGTCAGAAACAAAAGGCATCCAAAGCAAAGTGCTGACGGCAGACTGGGTCTGTGTATAAATACCCCCACAAATGCTTGAACAAGTGACCGCTTGGTGGATTCCCCTCAACGCACATAGCTCGTTCTGTTGGGTAAGTCTGGTAAAGCCTCTACGATTCAACAAGCTACACCACAAGCTACACATAATGACCAATCTAAAGATCTACTGATTCAACCAGACAGACATGCTTATAATAATTATGTACAGCTGATATGCATTAGACAGGATGTGAGATATGTAAACCACTCACTTCAGCATCGTTCAAGCTTGTCAGACACAGACAGTTTAGTTAGCACAGACAGCACTAATGTCTCACGTTATTAGCTTTGACAAGCAGTTCAGACTGTCATGTTTTGCATTATTGTTTTTGATGCTTATGGATATTAGCTCATTTATTGCTCTTGTATGTGAACTATTCTGATATGTTGACCATTTTTTTGCATGCAGGTCAGTCAGCGTTGAGATTTACCTGAAACAATGGCTCTAACAAACCCTGTGTCCATGCCCATGGGACCATGGAAGGTACCGTGACTTGCAACTCTTCAGTGACTTCTAGATTATGTTAAAGCAACACCAAAGAGTTTTTTTACCTTAAAATAACGTTTCCAAAAAAGTTTCAGTGGTTCATCCACTCAAAAC
Source organism: Misgurnus anguillicaudatus (assembly GCF_027580225.2). Lineage (NCBI taxonomy): Eukaryota > Metazoa > Chordata > Actinopteri > Cypriniformes > Cobitidae > Misgurnus > Misgurnus anguillicaudatus. The sequence continues at coordinate 10,093,049 of NC_073345.2, forward strand.
AGGGTGAATGGCACTTTCACATTCGCTTTGCAGCCCTCTATCGGCCAAAACCGCACTAAAGAAGTTTCCAACCGTCGGGTAGTGGTCCTGTATTTCGAGTGAAAACTACAAAAACTTGCTTTACGGCAGACCTACAATCCAATCAGAGCCAGTTATGCTGCAGTATTTACGACAGTGGTAATGAACAATTACCCTTCTAACCTGTAGGGGGAGCAAAGAGCAATAAGGCTTTAGTGTTGCTTTAAATAGCACCTATTGTGCGATTCACATTTTTACATTGCCTTTGGTGTGTAAGTGTGTATTAGTACATGTTAACGATATGCAAAAGGTACAAACCCCAAAGTAAACAAGATATCGGCTCCAACGTAAATGTCTTTTCTTGGACTTCAACAAACACACGGATTGTAGGCAACAGTTTAATTCCTGGGATTGGTGATGTAGTCATTATCATAATTCCTTACAGCCTGTAAATTAACTCCTGTTAGCAGTGCATTGTGAGCGAATCTTTCAAACATGGTAAGGAGCGTTCACATTTCCGGCTGATGTCAGAGGTATTCAGGCCAATCACAACGTACAGATTAGCTGGCCAATAAGGGACATAGAGCTTTTTTAAATCTGTGCATTTCAGGAAGAGAGTGAAATCTGGAGAGACAAAAATGTACGGCATTTGGAAAATGTGTTTTTTTAACCATTAACCACACAAACACATTGCATTATACCAAATACACCAAATTTTTATCAATGAAATAGGTGCTCTTTAACCAACAGGCCTTACCTACCTCAGTAAACCAGAATCACCTACTGTAGCAGGCCATGTTGGTCAACCAGCTCTGTTGGTTGACAGCATGGCTATTTTTGGTTCAGCTGGTAGACTAATATCAAACATGGAAATTTATGCTGTTTACACCTGGTATTTAAATGCATTTTGGTTGATCGGATCACAAGTGGACGATGCTAAATACAAGTGTAAACAGGTTATAAAACATTTTGAGTTCGTCCACTTCTGACCAGATTGAGACGTAGTTGGCAATTTAAGTTTGCTTGTGTGTTTTCCAGATCACCGTTTATGACCAGGAGCATTTCCAGGGCAGGCGTTGCGAATTCACCTCTTGTTGCCAGAACATTATGGAGTTCGGAATGGAGACGGTCCGCTCCCTGAAGGTGGAGTGTGGCGCGTGAGTTAAACCTAAGATATTTCATTACCATAATAAATTTATCTTAATTTCCACATGGCTTCTATAAGGTCTCCTAATCGCTTCTTCTTACACTAGCTGGATTGGTTTTGAGCACACTACCTTCAATGGCCAACAGTTCATCCTGGAGAAGGGAGATTACCCTTGCTGGGAGGCCTGGAGTGGCAGCAATGCCTATCGCATTGAGAGACTGATGTCCTTCCGCCCCGTGTGTTCTGCGGTGAGTCAAACCATCTGCACTCGAATAAAGTCTCACCTATATGTTTTCAATATGAATAAAGCAATGAGAATTTTTTATTCTTTATTCTGAAACAGATGCACAAGGATTCCCGTATGACTCTTTTCGAGTGTGAAAACATGACTGGAAAGCAGTGGGAGGTGTGCAATGACTACCCCTCTCTGCAGGCTATGGGATGGTGTAACAACGAGATCCGCTCCATCCAGGTCATGAGTGGCGCGTAAGTACGATTGCTCAAAGTCCTCACATCTGATCATATAGTTGATGAAATAGGGTTGTAATGTTGTGTTTTATTTTGATGGTTAACTTTGAAAGCTTCTGAAACAACAAATGCTCCACTCCGCATCTGTGCTTTACCACTGCCTCTGTGTATCTTTCCTATTTCGCTAGCTTTGTATGCTACCAGTATCCTGGTTACCGTGGTTACCAGTACATTATGGAGTGTGACTGCCACGGAGGCGAGTACAGGAACTACAGAGAGTACGGATGCCACGCTCAGACCCCTCAGATCCAGTCGATCC